>NC_045597.1:166000597-166279445 GCF_009762305.2 Zalophus californianus | reverse complement strand
GATGGAACCAGCCCTAGGTTGTTCAGGGATTGGATAACTGCTGCAGCTTTCTTGGCTGGGAAGAGCTGTGACGCGCAGTGGGGTGTTCTCTAAAAGAGGGTGCTTCCAATCATTTGGAGAACTCCTCCCACAGGTTGGGGGGGGTGAGTTTTTGACCCTACAAGGTTTGTACCTGAACACTCCTGGCAGCCTTTCTCCATGGGGGTGGTAGGGCTATCCCCACAAGGCAAATGTGTTATAATAAGTCTAGAGGTTACCCTGGGGCAGAGGAGGAAGAGGAGAGTGCATGCTCTACACCTGCACCTGTGGCTCTTGATCTGTCTTGGAAACTGCAATGTCAGGATGTTGTACTCCCAGGCTTTTCATGTGTAACCTTGTTATCAATGTCCTTGCCTCTAGCTCTTGTCTCCATCGTTCCCCTTCCAGGACTTGGGACTCTGCCTCTGGGTGTTCCTTCCACTGTTCCTATCTAGCTTCTACCCTAACAGTCTCAATAACTCCCTCCTTGGGTTCAGCTAATTTGCTAGAGTGGCTCATAGAACTCAGAGGAACATTTTACTTACTAGATTACCATAACGGTACAAAAGGGTATAGCTCAGGGACAGCCAGATGGAAGCAATACCTAGGGTAAGGTGTGGGGAAAGGTCACAGAGCTTGCAGGCCCTCTCCACCTTTCCTTATCTTCATGCGTTTACCAGCCCAGAAGTTCTCTGAACACTGTCCATTTGGGTTTTTGTGGAGGCTTCATTACATAGGCATGGTTGATTAAGTCAATGGCTATTGATGATGGTTTTAAACTCCAGCCTCTCTCCCCTCCCCAGAAATCAGGGGGTGGGACTGAGAGTCCCAACTTTCTCTTCATGGTTGGTTCCCCCGGCCACCAGACCCCTTCCTTAGGTGCTTTCCAAAAGTTACCTCATTAACATAAACCCAGTTGTGGTAGAAAGGGGCTTGCTATGAATAATAAGACACCCATTTCACCTTTCTGGATCCGAAACAATTTCTGGAACTAAGGACAAGAGACCAAATGTAATAAAAGGTGCTCCCATTGCTCTTATCTCAGGAAATCCCAAGTTTGTGGGATCTGTAAACCAGGAACTGGTTTTATGGACAAGGACCAGATATACTACTTATAAATCACAGTATCACACAGTCACATGTATACTGGCATAGTGGATTTGAACCCCAAGGTTCCCCAGTCACAGAGCAAGTATGTATTTAGCAGCTTTTTCCCCCAGTCCTTCCCTAAGTTCGTGGGGTTAGTACTCAGAAGACTGGAGGCCTGGCAGGAGAATTGAGAGAAATCACCTCTCAGTATCTGCAAGGAGGAATGAGGAGCAGCAGAAATGGTATGTTGATATATACATCATACATATATAATTTTTGATTGTCTAAAACAAAAATAATAGCAATGTATTCTTGGACTTACAGCATTGTATAAGTAAAATTTATAACCACAAGAACACAAAGGATTGAGGGAGGGGATAAACTTCTTTATACCATTGTAGGGTTCTTTCCATTGTGTTATATAATTAAATATTGTTTGAAGATACACTATGTTAAGTTAAAGATGCATGTTTTAATATCTAGAGCAAACACTAAAAAAAGTACAGCTAAAAAGTTAATGGAGGAGATACGTATAAATAAAAAATCATATTCAATTCACCCAATACATCAAAAAATGAACAGTGAAACAAAGAGTAAATGGAACTCTCAGAACAAATAGCAGTATGATATACTCAGATCCAACCATACCAATAATTATATTAATTTTAAATTAACTAAACACTCCCACTAAAAAACAAAGATTGTCAGACTGGATTAAAAATATAAGACATAACTCTATGCTATTTGCAAGAAACCCACTTTAGTAACTTTTTAAAAAAATTTCCTTAAGCAATGTCTACACCCAATGTGGGGTTCAAACTCACGATCCAGAGATCAACAGTTGCATCTGAGCCAGCTAGGTGCCATGCAAGAAACCCACTTTAAATACAAAGACACAGATAGGTGAAAAGTAAATATGTGCTATAAGATGAAACATACAAACACCAACTCTAAGATGGGTTGTGTGGCTATAATAATAAAAGACAAATTAAATTTCAAGATCAAGGGTACTACCAGGGTTTAAGAGGGACATTACTTAATGATTTTAAAAAGGTGAGTCATCAAGGAAACATAATAATCTTCTAAATGTTCGTGCTCCTAATAAAAGCATTTCAAAATACATGGACAAAATCCAAGAGAATGAAAAGCAAAATGTGTAAATATATCTTTTAAAAAAAGGTAGAAATAGGTAATCTTAACATCCTCTCTCAGTAATTGATGAAACAAAGAGACAAAATCAGTAATGATATAGAAAGTATGAAAACTGCCATCAGTCCCAAGACTAATTGATATTTTAGAACAATACCCAATAATTTCAATACTGAAGAGATAGTCTTTTCAAATGCACATGGAGCATTCACCAAGGTAGATATACAGAGAATGCTCTCTGACCACTATAATATTAAATTAGAAATTGATCATAATAAGACATCTAGAAAATCTTCAAATATTTGGAAAGTTGGCTACACACATCTAAATAACCCATGGATTAAAGAAGAAATCACAGGGAAAATTAGAAAATACTTTAAAATGAATGGTAATGAAAATACCACATATTAAAATTTGTTAGGTACATTAAAGCAATCTTAGAAGGCAATTTATTACATTAAATGCTAGAAAATAAAAATAATATAAAAAATTGATCATCTAAGTTCCCTTTTAAAAAACTAGCAAAAAAAGAGAAAATTAAGCCCAAAATAAGTACAATAAATGTAATACATAAGAGCAGAAATTAATGATATAAAAAAGACAAAATTGAGAAAATCGATGAAGTCAAATTTGTCATTAAAAATTAACAATGATAAACCCCTAGCAAGACTGATCAAACACCACACACACACACACACACACACACACACACACACACACACACAAGGAGACAGAGAGAAAGAACAATAAATTGAATGAGAGAGGCAGGGTTGTTTTTTTTTAACTAATCTACATTCAAACAATAATTAAGGGGTATTGTAAGGAATTTATGCCAATTGTCAAAAAACGCAAAGTGTACTGAATTGTCAAGAACTGTAAAGATATCACTATATTTGCAAGCTAATGAGCTAGCCTGCCAGTTTTGTGTATGCTGGCAGAAGAGAGAAGACTCCTAGATCAGAGACAAAGGATAATATTACTCACAGCAAGTCTCATGAGCTTCATGTTCAAACAGGTTCTCCCTTGATCCTTAAGTTCCATCTGGTCACACAGTAGTTCTGGAGGATGCTGCACACACAGTTGGTTTGTGTCATAGCTGAGGAATCCTGAGGTTGAAAAACTCCAGTCTTTGAAAAGGAACTGTAAGCAAACCTGCCTGACATTTGCCCCAGAGGAAGACATTATCTTTATTATACTGGACAATCAACAAACCTGCCCTCTATTCCAGACAGAGAAACCATTTCTATCTTCCAAGGTGATTTGCCATACAATTATCTTCAAAAGACAGTCTGGGACAAATGCTGTCAGTGCTTCAGCTCACAAAACATACAGAAATTTGACAAATCCATGGGAAATTATCTCCGAACACCAACTAGATGAACTTGGAAAAATTTAATTTTCAAGAACTGATGCAAAAAGACATACAATATTAAATAACTCTGTATCTAATAAATAGAAGCTACAATCAAAATGTTCCCACAAAGAAATTCCAGGTTTTATCAGTTTTTCTATTTAAGATTTTAAGAAGGAGACTCAGAAAATAGAAGTGAACACTTACAATTTTTATGATACTAACATAACCTCAACAATATTTCACAAAAATATTTTTAAAGTTACAGACCAATAGCCCACATGAATATAGATTTGAATAAACTTAAGAAAATATTAGCAGATTCAATCCAGCAATACAGAAAAAGCATGCCAAAGTGGATTTTATTCCAGGAATATAAAGTTAGTTTATTATTTGAAAAATGAGTGATTGACACTAACAGAAAAAATAAAAAACACAATTATCTTAATAAATACAAAAAGCATTTGACAAAATTCAATGCCTATTCATAATAGAAATTCTCAACAAGGAATGAAGTGAACTTTTTCAGTGTGGTAAAGGTTATATATGGAAAACCTATAGGTAATATCATATATCATAAAACCACAAACACCCTTTTTCTCTGATCCAGAACAAGGCAAGGATGTATACTGTTACCACTTCTATTAAACATTGTACTGAAGTCTAGTCTAGAGCAATAAAAAAAAACAAAAGAAATAAAAAGAATAAATATTGAAGAGGAAAAAGTAAAACTGTCACTATTTACAGGAATGATTTGCAATTACAACACTCTTTAAAATTTGCCAAAAACTACTAGAACTAGAGTTAGCAGGATACACAATTTGCAAATCTATCATATTTCTACATTCTAGCCATAAACAATTGGAAAATGACATTAAGTTTAAAATGTTATTTATAATAGCATCTAAAAAATCAAATATCTGAAAATTAAGCTAATGAAAGGTATGTAAGACTACACATTGTAAATTACAAAAGATTGCAGAGAGAAATTAAAACACAAAGGGGGAGAAACATATGATATTCATAATTTTTTATGAAGTTTTTTATTTTACTTCCAGTATAGTTAACATACAGTGTTGTATTAGTTTCAGGTGTACAATATAGTGACTCAGCCCTTCCATACAACATCCAGTGCTCATCATGATAAGTGTGCTCTTTAATCCCCATCACCTATTTCACCCATCCCTTACCCACCTCCCCTCTGGTAACCATCAGCTTGTTCTCTATAGTTAAAAGTCTGTTTCTTGGTTTATCTGTCTTCCTCTCTCTCTCTCTTTTTTTCCCCCCTTTTTTCATTTGTTTTGTTTCTTAAATTCCACATCTGATTGAAATCATATGGTATTTGTCTTTCTCTGACTGACTTATCTGGCTTAGCATTATACTGTCTAGCTCCTTCCATGTTGTTGCAAATGGCAAGATTTCATTCTTTTTTATGACTGAATAATATTCCCTTGTGTGTGTGTGTGTATACACACACTATTTTAGTATAATACTATACTATATATACTATGTATATGTATATATTATATATATATTTAGTATATAGTATATATATATATATTATTTCTTTATCCATTCATCTATCAATGGACACTTGGGCTGTTTCCAATATGATAAATATAAAGCTATTGTAAATAATGCTGCTATTAGTGTTTTTGTAGTTTTGGGGTAAATACCTAGTAGTATGATTGCTGGATCATAGGGTAGTTCTATTTTTAACTTTTTGAGGAACCTCCATACTGTTTTCAACAGTGGCTGCACCGGTTTGTATTCCCACCAATACTGCACAGGGTTCCTTTATCTCTACATTGTTGCCAACACTTGTTGTTTCTTGTGTTTTTGATTTTAGCCATTCTGACAGGTGTGAGATGATATCTCATTGTAGTTTTGATTTGCATTTCCCTGATGATGAGTGATGTTGAGCATCTTTCCATGTGTCTATTGGCCATCTGGATGTCTTCTTTGGAGAAATGTTTGTTCATGTCTTCTGCCCATTTTTTAATTAGGTCATTTGCTTTTGAGGTGTTGAGTTTTATCAATTCTTTATATATTTTGGATACTAATCCTTTATTGGATGTGTCACTTACAAATATCTTCTCCCATTCAGTAGGTTGCCTTTTAGTTTTGTTGATTGTTTCCTTAGCTGTATAGAAGTTTTTATTTTGATGTAGTCCCAGTAGTTTATTTTTGCTTTTATTTCCCTTGCTTCTAGACATACCTAGAAAAATATTGTTACAGCTGATGTCAAAGAAATGACTGCCTGTGCTCTCTTCTACAATTTTTATGGTTTCAAGTCTCACATTTAGGTATTTAATTATGGTGTACATTATTGAAAGATTCAACGTTGTTAAGATATCAATTCTCCCCAAAATTATCTATATCTATCACCTATTATCTATAGGTTTGAGACACTCTCAAACAAATTCAGCAGTGTTTTGAAGAAATTCAAGCTGATCCTAAATTTTTCTGAAGATGCTAATGATCAAGAAGAGCCAAAACAATTTTGAAAATGAACAAATTTGACAGTATGGAAGACTTACACTACCCAATATCAGAAATTACTATAAAACCATAATCACTAAGACAGTTTGATGTTACCATAAGGACAGACAAATGAAAATGAAAGAAAATATAGTGTAGAGGCATTTATCCACACAATTGATTTTTGACCAAGGCACCAAGTCAATTTAATGGGAGAAAGAAAAGTCTTTTTAACAAATAGTGGGAAGAAAAAATTGAATATCCATATGGAAAATAAAACAAAAATATCCTTGCAGTGGTGCTATAATGATGCTAGTTGCTATGGTGCACTATCCAGATTCCCTCTTCAGACTCATTTCTCTGCCACTGGAGTGTTGGCTGCTGAGGGCTCACAGCTGAGTCCCTTCCTCTCCAGAAATTGTTCTGTCAGCCAATGTTGCAACCTCTCTTTGGTGAGAGCTGGAATCCAATAACTGGCTAATGTAGAGAGAGGTACAAAGGCCCAGGCCTCTTGAATCATTTGTAACAATGTTGAAGAGCCATCCCAAATCCCGAGAGCCTTTTTTGCATCACAGTTTAATTTCTCTCTCTGCCCAATCATGCTTCCTTCACACCTCAGAAGTATTTTTCCTGTGAGCGCTCCCCAATAAAGCTCCTGGATGCAAATGCATATCATGGAGAACTCAATATATGGCAAACTTGACCCTACTAATTCCATACTAAAAGGAATAATTTGAGATGGATTATAGAGCTAAGTGTAAAACCTAAAACTATAAAACTTCTAGAAGAACTCATGGGAGAATATCCTCATGACTTTGGGGTAATCAAAGATTTCTTAGGACACAAAATGCACTATACGGAAAAGGGAAACATTAATAAACTGGATTTCATCAAATTAGAAATGCTTGCTAATCAAAAAAATACCATCAAGAAAATGAAAAGCAAGTAACAGATTGGGGAAAAAATACAATATCTAAAAAAATAGCTTGTATCCAGGAATATAAAAAAGTCTTTATAAATCAACAATATTGAGACAAATGACCCAATAAAAATGGACAAAAGACTTAAGAAGAGATTTATGAAAGGCACATGTAAAGGTGTTTAGCATCATTGGCCATCATGGAAATGCAAATTAAAGCGACAGTGCAATACTGTTTACAACCACTTAAAATGGCTAAAATTTTAAAAGACTGACCACATAATGCAAGGATGGGGGAGCACCTGCAACTCTCATACATTGTTGCTGGAGTGTAAAATTATACAAAAACTTCGGAAAACTGTTTTTCAGTTTCTTATAAAGTTAAATATACATCTACTCCATGACTCAACATTTCCAATTCTAGATAAGAAACAAAAGCTTATATCCACCAAAAGACATGTACAGTAGTGTTCCTAGCAGCCTTACTCATGATTGCCAAACCTGGAAACAGCCCCATGTCCATCAAAGGAAGAATAGGTAAACAAACTCTGTTATGTCCACTCACTGAAATACCACTCAGAAAAAACAACAACAATAACAACAACAACTACTGACACACACATTAATATGGATGAGTCTCAAACATGTTGAATGAGAAACACCAGACACAAAATAATCATAGTGACTGATTCCATTTATATGGAGTCCAAGAAGAGAAAAATAAATCTATGGTGATAGAAAGCAGAAAATAATTGCCTCTAATTGTAAAGGAGCATGATGAAATTTCAGCTGTGGTAAAATATTCTAAAGTATTTTTACTTGAAGAGCTTTAAAAGGAGTTCAGAAAAATTGGGTTCTCCAAATAAAAGACACTGCAGTTTTGAAAAAAAACTCACAAGTTTACCAAGATTAAATTTAGTCTTTTTTAGGGTGAGATAAATAGCAATTTCTTCATACAATTATTCTATCTTCAAAGTACCACATATCTGCCAAATTCAGTACTGCAAAAATTAGGGATAACTTTTTCCTAAAAGAAAGGACACAATGCTTTATTTATTTTGGAGATTAGTGCTAAACAGTATATTCCCTTACTGTTTTCTTTTGTTTTGGCTTTATTTATCTCAAGAGGCTTATTGTTTTTTTCTTTGCTTTTTTTGCTAGTATATGATGCATTAGTCATTTGGCAACAAGACAAGGGATCAATTTTGCTTTCTCAAAATTAGAGACTTCATCTCAACCCCATAGATTCTTGGGAAGAATTATCAAGGTTGTTCTTTGGTATATCACATTGTCTTACTCTTGATAAGTAAAAGACCTCCCTTAACAAGTGCTAAGAGATCATGAAGTACTGGTGGATCCTATTTTAATATAGTAATCTTTATAGCTTCCTTTTGTGGTTTTCTACCAGAAGTATTACAATCCCCCACTAAGGGGTATTTGGAATTCCTTAGGAGCATGTTTTGATTGTCATGGTGACAGAGTAGCACTACCAGTATTTCATAGTTGGGGACCAGACTAAATATTCTACAATAGGATTGTCCTATACAGTAAAGGATTGTTCCAACCAATGTCAGTAGTACCTCTCTTAGGCTGCTTGGGCTGCCATGACAAAATACCAAAGAGTGAGTGGCTTAAACAACAGGGATTTATTTTATTATAGTTCTAGAAGTTGGGAGTCTAAAATCAGCATGGTTTGGTTCTGGTGAGAGCCCTCTTCCTGGCTTGCAGATGGCTGCCTTCTTGCAGGGTCCTCACGTGGTGGAGAGAGAGAGGTGTGGAGGGGCCGGGGGAGGGGGGTGGGAAAGAGAGATAAAGGCAGTGGGTGGAGGAGAGACAGAGAGAGAGAAAGCTCTCTGGTGTCTCTTCATATAAGGACACTAATTCTATCAGATTAGGGTCCACCCTATGATCTCATTTAACCCTAATTACTTCCTTGCTACAGACACAATGACATTGGTAGTTAGGGTTTCAACATATAACTTTGGAGGGACACAATTCAGTGCATACCACACCCCTACTGAGAACAGTGACTATTAGTCTGTTCCAGCTTAAGGTTAGATACCAAGATGTGAAAATTAACATTATTGCTTCAGGTTAAAATGAAAACTAATGCCTTCAGGATAAATTTAAACTCCTGATCATGATGTACAGGCTTTTCAAATCCTGGCCCTAAACTATCTTTCCAAAGCCTCACTTCCATCCGTTTCCCTCAATTACTCACTATTTCCCAAATCCCCTTCTTATTTTCACACCTCTGCCCTTGCCCCATTATTCTCTCACCCTGGAATGTTCTTCTCTTTTCAGTCTGCCTTGGAAGTGCCTACTCAGCTTTAAAAGGCCCAACTCACAGGATTTCCTCTTCACAACTTTTTCTCACCATATCACTACAGTCAGAATTAATTAATTTCTTCTTTGGATTGTATTGAAATTAATTACAGCCTGTCTCTTCTGACAGTTTGACCTTTGTACCTCCAGCATCTTAGAGGACAGGTATGTGCTCACCAAATAGTTCTCAGATTGCCTTAAAATTTACTTGATGTTCACTGTGACATCATTTATATTTATCTACTTTCAACTTTGCCATTTATTTCTTTTTTTTTCCCCCTTGGCTTCCTGTTATCAAAAATTACGATTTAGCACCAAAACCACTCTCATGACTTCCTTTCTTCTCCCCCACCATTCTCCTGATTCTTATATCACAACTTTTTACAAAGTGAATAGTCATTGTTTATAATAACAATGCCTATATAGTAATCAATAATTATATCTCATTTCTTATTTTTTCTTATATATTTTGATTACCATATAAATCTTCTATGTGATTCATACTTACTCCTTGTCTTGGACAAGACACATCATGTATTGTCCTCACCACCGAAATTTTAGTAATGCCGGCGAATCTTCTCTCAATACAGTAGTGTCCCCTTATCTGCAGGTTCACTTTCTACCATTTCAGTTACCCAGGGGCAACTGCATTCTGGAAGCAGATGATTCTCCTTCTGACATATCATCAGAAGGTCAATAGTAGCCTAACACTATGTCACAATGCCTCTGTCATTCACTTTACTTCATCTCCTCACATAGGCATCTTATCAGCTCACATCATCACAAGAAGGGTGAGTGCAGTACAATATTTTGAGAGAAAAAGACCACATTTACATTACTTTTATTACAGCACACTGCTATAATTATTCTATTTCATTATTAGTTATTATTATTAATCTCTTACTGTGCCTAATTTATAAATTAAATTTCATCAGAGGTACGTATGTATGTATAGAAAAAAAAACCTTGTATATATAGGGTTTGTACTATCCACACTTTCAGGCATCCTCTGGGAGTCTTGGAACGTATCTTCCAAGGATAAGGGGGCACTGTACAAATTTTGACTCTCTCAAAATCACCAATGACCCTTTTGTTGATGGGTGAAATTCCCAATCACACGTATGTGAAACGAAGAAGCTAAATTTATTGCTTACTAAGCAATCGAGAGCTACTTATAAATCGTAATCTTTCTGTACAAAGCAAAACTTGATATCATAAAGGTTTTAAGAACCATGGTGTTCAAGGATTGGCAGACTTTCTAAAGTGGGAGTGTTTAGAGATTGGCTGACTTTCAGCTGTGAAGTTTAGGGATTAGCTGACTTTCAGAAGCAGTGCCTGGAGTGATGTCGTTGCTGATTGGCTGACCTTCAGAAGCATGTGGCTATCACTAATTGATTAGTATGGGTTTAATACTTGTTCTATGGTTACTTGTTTACTACCTTGGAGTCAGACCGAAGAACAGTCTTTTAATCTTCATTTTCAAATCAGGAAGCAAGAGCTTTCCAGTTAGTGCAGGCATCAGAATCACCTGGAGTGTCTGTTAAAACACAGATTGCTGGGCACCACCCAAAATGTATTATGTAATAGGGCTGGAATTGTACCTTAGAGTGCACATTTCTAACAAGTTCCCAGGTGATGCTGCTGCTGGGGCAGAGACCACACTCTGAGAACCACTGAGTTAGAGAACGAAATGTCACAAAAGTAGATAGTAACTAGAGTTGGCCACTAAGAACTGTTTGGTGATGGTAACCTACAAGATCAACAGAGCTACAGTTGGATAGAGGAGTTTGGGCAATGGACAGAGTCTTGGGCAAGGCTAACCAGGGGGGCTCTCTCAGGGGCTCATGGATGGCAGAGTCTAAGAACGACTGGTGTGAAGTATCTGCTAGAGAGGCATAAAAAAAGACAGCTTTTGCTCTCCTCCTTCCACACAATTCATGACTGCCTTTTGTTTCTAAATTGTCAGCTAAACAAAGGAAATCGCTTTACCTTAATTTGTTTTCCTTTTTGTAAACATAAAATACCTAAATAAAACAGGATTTTAATCTCCCCTTTCTTCTCAGTGTATGTTCATAAATTTTGGCATTGCTAATTAGCACATTCATTCAAGGTAGTGGATACTTTATACATTTGAGCAGGCAATTTAATGCCTTAAGGAAAAGAAGATCCCCGAGGGAGGAAAAATGTGCATCATCAGTTCCTAACACATGGAAGATATATGTTGAAAAATCAAGGTCCATGCCCAAAAGTGCAATATATTTTTCGTCTTAAATCCATTCCAGCACAAGAAATATGATTCCAACTAGATTGAAGATTTTTCTTCTCCTAAGAAATGTGATAGCTGCCAACTCGTGATAGAGTTTCCAGAATTCTTCTCCCAATACTTAACAGATGAATTTATTGGATGGAAAAGTAAGAGCAAATCCAAGCTTCTTTGGAAGCATGCCCAAACTCAGCAACGGTGATATCAATAAGTGTCACGTGGAGGCATGTATAGAAGACAGGAAAAGAGCGAAGCAAACACAAAACCACCAAAAAGGCAGCAGAGTAGAGCATATCTAACCTTGATGGAGTACTAGAGTCAGGGTCTGAGCCTTACCAATCCATCAGCATTGCTTGGTGCTCATCAGGGTAACCATAAGGAATGACAGTGTCCTCACTGAAATAATGAATGCCCAGGAACACAGCATGTTCTCCTTTCTGTTCTCTATAATGCCTATGACAACTCTTACCCTCCACAATGGAGGTCTTTTCTACAGAGTGTTACCGACCACCCATTTTTGAAAGTACCAAGAGCTTCAGGAGAAGTTTCCAAAAATCAGAGACTGTCAACCTCTACATTTTGAAATGATAAAATCTTTCTTAATGGTGGAGGGATGCAAAGAATTGGGCACAGAAATTCATGCTTCTCCCTACTTTTAACTCCAAGCATCCCATAGTTGATGGTTCTTCCCAAGTGAGTTTTCTGTGCCTGTTTCTGCCCACCTAGTAGAGTGAATCATTTAACAAATGTGCAAATTTTCAGCCAGAACAACATCTATTTTAACAATATCTTATTTTCAGTTTTTGTCATGGAGAGTGAGCAAGAACTCTGTAGGTAGGATGTGTTTGTTTGTTTGTTTGTTTGTTTGTTTGTTTTTAATGAGTCTCATGGACAACTCCAGAAGGCCCACAGTGGCACAGATATTCTGTGCACACAAAACTTGCATACTTTTTTTTCTTTTCACTGAAGGATATGCTAGACTGGAATGACTTTATTGATTCAACAAACATGTCTGTGCACCCACCCTGTCCCAGGTGCTGTTCTTGGGGCTGCACTTCCTAAGTGAGTCAAGGCTGTGGTCGCCTATGAGTGTGGTCTCCTGTTTCCTCACTAGCTTCTTAAACCTGACATCACACAATAAGAGTTCTATTCCCTCATTTCAAAATAAACAGAGGCTTTTGTCCTTGTTTAAAAATGTAAACAATATTAAACAAGTCACAGGATAGTTTACACTTTTCTGCCCCTTAACTCAGGAATATGTATGCTTTCCAAGAAATAGATTTTGGCTAAGGAAAGATGAAAAGCCCAGGATGTAAAGGATGAGGAGAAAAGCAGGCAGGTCTGGTAGAATGGAGACATGTAAACCTGATTTACTTCTTTCCTACTCGGGGCCCTAGCCACAGGGCTCCATTTTGGATACATTTTCCATAGCTTTGCTTCTCAAAGTGTAGTCCCTTAGCAAATGCTATCAAATTCACCAGGGAGCACTGATCTAGATACACAGAATGCAAAGTATGATAGACAAGTTGCAAATCTATGTGTGATTGACTGCCACTACCACCCCCTATAAACCCAGCACATCGTTAGTCCCTCCATTAAACATTTCGGGAATGCCTACGATGTGTCAGTCATTGTGCTAAGAACCAGAGGCACAGTAGAAGAAAACACACACATTTCTCTCCCCAAGTTTACATTTTAATAGTGAAGATAGATGTGGAAAGTAGTCATTTCAGTATTTTATGATGAGTGCTATAAAAAAATAAGAATATGCCAATATAGCAGGACATAATTGGGGTATCTATCCTAGTCTCGGGAGAGCTGTGAAGGAAGACAAGGAGGAATTAGCCAGGAGGAAAGGATTTAAGGTTAAGAGTGGGAACATCATTTGAGAGAGAGGGAATAACATATATAAAGGTCTACAGTGAGAATGGGTGTGAAATAATAAGAATATATTGGTTTCTTCCCCCATTTCCTGCTAATATTTGGTCTTTGATCCTGGTTTCTGACACAGAGATTTTAAGATCCTAGTAATTTCCTGAGTAATGGGGCTGATAGAGGCATCTTACACAGGGTTCCCAAATCCCGTAGAATTTTCTGGGTGACAGGGGCATCTTTATTTCTAATAAAGTAACTCTTGGTGGGCTCCTGGATGGGTGCTGGTCACCAGGAGGACCAGTCATGACAAGAAGCTTGGAACTTTCAGCCCCACCTGCCATCCTCAGGGGAGGAAAAGGGGGCTAGAGATTGAATTAATAGTGGATCATGCCTACATGATGAAGCCACCATGAAATCCCTAAAGTACAGGATAGGCCATTCCTCAACCTATTTAGAATACAACTACTGGATACACAGTTGTTTGGAACTTGATAGTCATAATAAGCCCACTTTGCAGAAAATCTACTTACTTTATAATTTTGAGGTCTCAAAGAAGAAATTAAAAGCTATTCTATTATGTTGAAGGGAAGGCTGTTACCCCTTTGCTCTCTTGCCCACACTACTTTCCAGTCTCCTTGGTCATGTAAACGGTCTTCAGCTTTCTAATGCAAAGGAATCTGTATCCCTGGAGAACTGCAATAAAACCCAGCTGAGTTCTGACAGGCTGGCCCCCAACCATGGACTATTCTTCCCTCCTACATTATTTCTCCCTCTCCTTCTCCTCCTTCTTTTTTTTTTTTTTTTTTTTGGCAATGCGTGTCTTCCCTAAAGATGAAGCAGAATCTTATTAGGTAAAAGCATAGAGTCTATGAAAAAGTATCTCCTGGTGGGAGACAGTAATTTCGCCTGTTATTTTAAAAGAAGGAATTTGATATTAACAATTATTAATTAGATAAAAAGAATTGCTGACTGAAAAAGAAAACGCTAAGGTAAGATGAAGTAACAACTGCTGGAAGTAGCTCTCACTCCTTAAAGAGAACCAGCAAAGGGAAGAGGTTGGAATTACTAAAAACATAGGCACTTGGAGGAAGGATTCTTCTGAGGTGGGCATGCCAGTCCGCTAGTGCAAGGAGTGTTGGAAACACTGGAAACTGGATCCAACTGCAGCCACTGGAATGAACTGCTGTTGCTGAGATTAAACACTTTTGCTGGGTTATATTCACTGGAGAGAGAGCTGAAAGGAAGCCCACAGGAAGCAAACAAAAAGGAGAAGGTCCCTACTTCCTGCTCTAACCTGGCAGTCCCCTGCAGCAACCCCTGCTGGCAAAGCCAAGTATGGAATCAGTTGGCAAGGCAGAGATGTGGTCAGCTGAGTCCCAGCCTCAGCAGCAGAAAGAAGCAGATAGAATGGTGAGTTTAATTTGAGAGATAATAAATGACATTCTTCTATTTTTTTTTTTGTAAAGAGAAGGTCCTTGGTAAAAAAAATAATGGAGTATAACTTCTGAATTACAAATCAACATCAGTGTCCAGAAACAGAAAAAAAATAAAACATGAGTTAGCCATCACCTGCACAAGCTACAGTAAATGATGATACTGCTCAATTTTCTTAGAGATGATGAATCTTATTTTCAGCCAAATGTGGTAGATTTGATTACTGGTTCCAATTGCTTCCTCCCGCATAATAGAATCATATAACCACACCCCTGCCTGGCTTTCTGGTGGGCCGAATGTACTCTTCTGGCTCTTGATTTTGTGCTCTGACGTGTGACTTGCTTTAATCAATGAGACATTAAGTAATGTGACCAGGGCAGAAATGAGCTTGCACAACTGAGCTTCTGTCCTTTGATGATCTACTGTGAGATTAACATGTTCCCAGAGTAGTTGCTACCCTTTCAATCTCGGTTCCAGAAGAAGATACATGGATCATACCATATGTTCTGGATAACCACTGGTCCAAGAAAGAGAGACACATGGGACAAACTTGAACTCAGCTGGAAGCCTGGAGTCCAGCCTTACCTGGTTAAGTAACATTCAATCTACAGATCCATCAATATAAGAAGAAAATGTGTTACGTTAAGCCTTTGAGTTTTGGAGTTTGTTATGCAGCATTACTGTGGCAATAGCTGACTAAAACATTAGGTTTCTCAGGCTTCATTGATGTAGTAGTAGATCTAATCAGGAAGCAGAAAACACTCTGATTATTTAATAAAGAGAAATTTAATGCAGAGAATTGATTATATTCTATCACTCAATAAAAAAGGTTAAGAAGTAAACCAGAGGACATTGAGACAAGCCAGAGATTAGTAATAATAAGAAACTGCTTCTACCCCTAGAGTGGTGGGAAAAAGAGAAGAAGGCTAAGGATCACCCTGTGGAAACTGAAACCTTGACAGGCCTTTCGGATGGCAACTGAAGGCATCAAAGATACATAATCACTGCCAGAGATGCCATCTAAAGCACAGAGGGAGAGGGAGGAATACCCTGGTTTCTCCCTGATTTCCACCCTCCAGTCTCCTTCCAGTGCCTCTCATTGACCAAAGCCCCCAGAAACAGATGATGATGCCTGAGAAATGCAGCTCTGTCATACAGAGGTGAGCAAAGGAAGGGCAATGAACGGATCTATTGGAGATTCTCTAATCAACATTAATGCTTACCTTATTTTTTGACCACAGGAAAGCCGGTCTTAGAGAGTCCCTTTCTTCCAGAAATTCCTAGAATGCCCCCCCCCCCGAATGCTTACATGCACTAATTAATTGTCTTGATCATTGTCACTGTGGTGACAAGTTCGAGGACTCAGGCCCTAGCAGTTTCACAGTGGTTTCACATCAAGCTACAACTCTGCTTCAGAGGCCATGCTATGCCACCATGTCCCTGGAGCTGGAACTCCTCAAGGCCCTGAGGTTGATGGGATAAGAATGCAGCAGAGCTGATATAATACCACCATTCTTTAAGATCAGAGATCCACATTACTGATTTTAAGAAAATGAAAAGGAACACATCACTTTGTTTTTAACTGAAAGAAGAGGAGGTCCCAGAGCTAGACTGTGTGAATCCTAAAGCATTATAGCATAGTGATAAAGTTTTTTCCATTCCCATATGTTATTTTCTCCCAGATCATACAACTTATGCCAGTGATGACTAGTGTCAAATGAACTTTCCTACCACTCACCAAACAGTTGATAGAAATATGACCCTCCTGTAATATTTAGAGTTTTTGTGTGCTTCACATTTTTTTCACTTATGGTGAGTTCCCTTGGAGGTCCTTAATGACCTTTTCTATGATAGAGCCTTAGTCAGAGACCCCCAGTTTATTAGACATGCTTTACATGAGTGAACCTCCAAAATTAAAACCTTGGGTAGTGTTTTAATATTTTTCCAGGAGACTGCTTAACCCCATTGTAAATTGGTAGAAGCAATAGTTAATGGAATGAGTATGACCACATTCACTAGCCAGAGCATCTGGGCCTCAGCTCCTTCCCAAATGAGTTACCTTACTCTGCTCTCGGTTCAAGCTAGAGAGAATCTAGAGGTTTCATTTAATGGTGTCAATATAGATTTCAGAAACATAAAATTATTTGCCTGAGGTATAAGGTTAGCTAGTGAGATGTGAATAGGTATCCAAATAAGCCAGATAAAACACAAACTAAGGGAGACTCAGTGGCAGGCAAAAGCACATGAATGGAATGCTGGAAAAGAAAATAAGACCAGGGAGAAAGTAGCTTAATTTAAAGAAATAAAGTCAGAAAAGTCAAAAGATTGTATATGTATATATGTACGTAGCTACCTACCTATTTACTTATCTATTTATAGTTAGGCTATGATGACGGAGCTCTATTCTCTTCAAGAGCCCTACCATGTCTTTTCTTAATTCCTCTCTTCTTGAGTTGTAGAATTACTCAATTCATATTTTCCCAAACTAAATAAAAAAACTCTCAATGTATCTTGGGATAATATTGACTGAGAGTCCACTGTGCTTAGTAGAGCAGAACACAAAGCAAGAGAGACAGGCTGGCCTCCTACATTAGGAATGAGATAAGGTTATCAGTGGCTCCTCTACTATTCACAAACGTGGTCTCACCTCAAACATTTCATCTTGCCTCCCTATGTCTGTTTCCTCATCTCTAGAATATGATTAACTCCATGAGACCCCATCCCTCTCATGGAACTGCTGCTAGAATCATATTGGGCATGAGATGTTTTTTAATTCTTAGGATTGACATGAGAATACCTAAGGAAAAAGCAATGAGTTGTGGCAATATAGACAATTATTATTTTAGATACATACAATTTTAATAATCAGGAAATAAAAAGAAATAGAAAACCTGGTCTTATTGGAGTTTAAGATAATAATCATTCCCCTTGTCTTCTTTGAGCTCAAATCCAATTATAGATAAAGGGGTTTTTAAAAATCTGATTAGTACTAATAAAACTATATTAAAGAGCAAAGCTTAAACTTGAGGCCAATGTAGACTTCAGGATACTCCTCCCTCACCCTTCACACACTCAAAGACTTCAGACCTGCAGAACAGACAGACACTTGCCCCACTAGGTACTGGAAGATCTTGGCTTGCCTCATCCCTTTTGAATGCAGAGGGTCCTATTAACAGAGACAAAGGAAGGAGGCCACAAATGCCTGCAACCTTTCACACATTCACTCCACCCAACAATAAACAGCTAGATGCTCACCATCACACCAAACAGATAAATACCACCCCTCCTTTTATGGGAGTGGTCCAGAAAAATAAAAAAACAAAAGCACTTCTTTCTCTTACCTCAAACTTCCTCTTATTGGCCAGGAAAAATAAGAATAGAGGGAGAGGATGTTTCCTCTATAGGTCCTCACCGCCCCAGTGACCCTGGCAAAGAGGAAAAGGCTATTGGTGTGCAGTATGCAACTTCTAGCTGTGCTCCGGCAGCTGCCTGGACAGGGCACCCGAGTGAATAGTGGAATGGAAGCAATGGAAATGATGTCTGTAGCTGCCTGGGCCGAGGCTGACCCAACCAAGTGATGTCGGGACTGTAAAATCAAGCAGAAAAAAACCAGTTGACCAAATAGTAGTTGTCTAGAGACTCTTCATTTCTTATATGGTTAACTGAAATTTGGGGTTTGGAAATGAAGTCTTTTTTCCCCTTTTGATAGATAAGAGGGTGGATCTTCATGATATTTAGGAGGAAGCAGCTGCATATTTTGGCAACCATTTAGAGGAAAAGAGTGAATATATGAAATATTACTGCAAAAGTATAAGGGAGAAATTTGAGTAGACAGCCAAGAAAAAAAGTGAGGAGTGGAGAACAGTAAATTTAGGAGATTGCCACCTGATGCAGTTTCTCAAAGGTGGTGTATTTAAGAAAGAAAGAAAGAGAGAGAGAGAGGGAGGGAGGGAGGGAGAGAGAGAGAGAGAGAGAGTGAAAGAAAGAAAGAGAAAGAAGAGAAAGAAAGAAAGAAAGAAAGAAAGAAAGAAAGAAAGAAAGAAAGAAAGAAAAGAAAGAAAGAAAAAGAAGGGGAAAGGAGAGGAAAGGGGAAAGGAGGGAGGGAGGGAAGGAGGGAGGGAGGGAGGGAGGGAGGGAGGGAGGGAGGAAGGAAGGAAGGAAGGAAGGAAGAAAGAAAGAAAGAAAGAAAGAAAGAAAGAAAGAAAGAAAGAAAGAAAGAAAGAAAGAAAGAAAGAAAAGAAAGAAAGAAAGAAAAAGAAAGAAAGAAAGAAAGAAAGAAAAAAAGAAAGAAAGAAAGAAAGAAAGAAGAAAGAAAAAAAGAGAAAGAAAGAAAGAAAAGAAAAAGGAGCAAGGAGAGAGGGATGGAAGCAAAGGCTTAGACCAGTGAGCAGCAAATTGAGGAAAAACTTTCCTGAGAGACACTTACAAAGTAATCAGAGAAAACAAGTTAAAGACCCAGAAAGGGCAGTTTGTCTGGAGCTTGAAATGGAAGGAATCACAAAGAGATTCCCCTCCGATATCAAACTCTCACTGGACCGAGAAATCTGCTGTGCTACTAGCTCTGAACCAATTACTTTGCATGAGATCTGGGCTGGTCTAAATGACTTTGTCAAACTTCAATTTCCCATTTTTAAACACAACAAATAATGATTTTGAGGTGTATATAGCATTAGAGCTATCAAATTAACTCCTTGCAAAGACGCCTAGTAAGTTAATACACTCCGGAGTTTTCTCATCTGAGTCTGAGAAAGGCTGGATTAGCTGCTTCTGTAACACACCTTTCCCACCCTGCCCTTCTCACCTTCAAAGTGCACTTTGCTCCCGATACTAACTCATTCCTGGAGAATGCTGTGTCACCATTCCCCTCTTCTTCTACCTTATCTGGATCTCTACCGATAGACCAACAGGGCTACAGAGAATTCACTGTTGATATAAATTCAAAGTTTCTGAGACGTTAGATGACTCCCTGTTCTACACTTAAGCTGACTTATCATCACACTTGGATAAAAGATGTGCCCATTCGTAGGTAATCAAGTGGCATATTTTGCTGAAAGCAACCCTAAAAGCTGTCCTAGGGATCTAACATTTAGATCAAGTAAAATCCCAGCTGATCAAAGCAACAATCATTAAGGGGTCTCGATATTGAACTCTGACTGAGCAAGGGGTCATTTAATCAAGGCTTAAATGTCTGATTTTCTAAATGATACCATCTGAAATTGATCTTCCTCTGCAAATCAGCCAGGTCGAGGGGCGGAGAGAAGTGTTCGTCAAAATATCGTGGGCTGCCTTCTAATCGATGGAAAGAAACTAAAATTCAAATGAGAGTCTTCTAAATTCCACAAACTTTGCCAACTGATTTTATAAACTTTATCCCATGGTGGCACTGGCATCAATACTTTCATTTTAAAGGTGCATAAACTTAAAATCAAAGAGGTGATGTCACTCATTCAGGTTCACACCACTGTTAGGTGGCAAATCCAGACTCCATGCTCCCGGCTATTTAACTCTAAATTCACTCCCATTCCTGAGTTCTTACAGAGTTGTCCTAATGGATTTTTTTTTTTCCTCTTTGGACCATAGCTCTGGGTCTCATCTCATGGGAACTCCCAGAGAGAAGTCAGCACCCACTGAAAGAACAGACTCTCCTCTGTGGAACTGGAAGAACTCATTGAAGTCCAGTGGACAGCACATCTAAAACACTATGATAGATGCCAGGACAGGGAGCAGAGAATTTGGAATAGAAATACAAATATAAGTATGACATGTCTCCAACCCTTTGTAAGAGTTTTTCTTCCTATGAAGTCTTTTTTTTTAAAGATTTATTTATTTACTTATTTACTTATTTACTTATTTGACAGAGAGAGAGAGCGCACAAGCAGGGGGAGCAGCAGAGGGAAAGGGAAAAGCAGGTTGCCTGCTGAGCAAGGAGCCCGATGCGGTACTCTATCCCAGGACCCCGGGATCATGACCTGTAGGCAGACTCTTAACCAACTAAGCCACCCATGCGGCCTCCCTTCCTATGAAGTCTTTTCTGCACCTCCTTCCTGGATTGATATCTCCCACTTGAGGCCCTCACTACCAGAGACATCTTCCACCACTGCACCTCTGATGTTTCATTATGCTTGGAGCCTATTTCACAAAGGAGAATTCAGCAGTTGGTCCTCCTTAAAGGGCTAGAGGAGAGGAAAAATTTGCAAATGAAGTGAACACTTAGTTTTCTCCCTATATATGACTGTACGTTCCTTGAGAGCAGGAAATGCATCTGTACCGAGGGTTTAACACAGGGTCTGGAGTAATTCAAAATGAATTACTAAATAAATGAATTAGTCTAGTAGTGGAGAGAAATATTTAAACAACTAAGTAAGAAACAGGACAAGTTAATAAGGGCCAACTTAACTGATAAGATTTTTCCAAATAGGGGTTCAGTTGAAAAAAAGAATCATCCTAAAACAGACCAAAAAATGTTGAAACATCAAAGAGAAGAATCCATAAAACATGCAGTATGACATTATCCTTTTACCTTTTTCATGGTATCTTCTACAAGCATCTGCAGACACCATAATTTATGCTGTCCAATGTTCTCCAATTGCAAACTGCAGGCAAGGTGTGTGGCATTCATTGTAACAATATTTGTTTTCTGACCCACTCCCTTCATCTTCTGTTACCTGCTTCACACGCTATGAGACTACATCTGGCACATGCCTCATAAAAGGGATTAAACACCTTCTTAATTCATAGTAACGTTAATGGCTTCTACTTATTGAGTACCTACTATGGCTGGGGCACCCACTAGATTCCTGACACAATGATTTTATTTAATCTTCACAAATGTCCTGATGAAGTGACTATTAAGTTTCCACATTTCCCAAATGAGATTTCTGGGCCTAGGTTA
This sequence comes from Zalophus californianus, assembly GCF_009762305.2. Lineage (NCBI taxonomy): Eukaryota > Metazoa > Chordata > Mammalia > Carnivora > Otariidae > Zalophus > Zalophus californianus. The sequence goes on along the minus strand of NC_045597.1, from coordinate 166,257,649 downwards.
AGGAATTTTCCCCCAAACTCCATGGTAACAGGAAGCAGAGTAATGATGTGAATTTTGGTTTTTCCGACTTCAGAGTCAGAACGCTTAAACACCCATCTAAGCTCAGTAGCCTTAGAATCATTTTGTAGGAAACGAGGATACCGAACAGCACTCAAGTTCTTCATTTCCAGAGAAAAAGGACCCTCCTCATAATGGGTCCTGCTGCACTGAGCTGCCCTTATAGGGCAAAGTTCCAACTCTAATATGTGATTCCAGCCCAGCTCACCCGCCTTCAAGAACAACAATCACACATGGGTACAGCTGGGAAGAGAGTTGGGTCTGAAATGAAGTCACACTTTATTTTGTCGGGTCATTTTCTGCGTCAGAGAAACATTTTGTATCAGCAACAGAACAGGGTGACACCGAATCCCCAGTAATCTCAAGAGGAAGCATTTCCCCTTCTCACCAGTCGCAAATTCTCGGCTCAACTCAAATGCAGGCATGTAAATAATTAGAATAACTAGAGTCAAACTCAGAGTCTCTGGGGAGGGAATTCATAAGCTCTGTGCAAAGTGGTTTATAAGTGTCGTGTTATTATTTCTTAAAATGGGTTAGGCGGGTGTTTATCCACACTTTGTAGACCAAAATGATTTCATAGTCTCAGAGCTTTCTCCTGTGGACTAAAAATGGTTACAGGCCGTCTCTACAGGAGAAGCTGAATGGATACAAGCGCATGTGTGTTAGGGCTGGAAGGAGCCTCAGAGCTCAGCTAGCCGGACCCCTGTCAGCTGAGGCCAGGAGAGCCGGGGATTGGCCTCAGGACACATCCTGGGCACATCAGTAGATGAGCTCAGAGCCTGGAACCCACATCTGCCTGCTCTCAGTCCAGGATGACTTTCATAACACCCCAGAGGAAGCAATGTGGATTCAGAGAAGCCAGAGTCCGAGTGTCATGTAATGGCTTGGAAGACTCAGACTAAGTCAATATGCCCCAATATCTTTTTTAAAGTAAATATAAGGACTTTTATACAAATAATACAGTTTTTTTTAATAGAGAGATAATTAAAAAACAAATGGATGGGGGAAAAATGACACAATCACCTTATCACCTAGAGACAGTCACTGATTAAACCTTGGTATCTATGCCTCTGGATGCTTCTATGCTTACATGTGCTTATAAATTGATTCCTTTATACACATTGGGACCACACATAACACTGTCTGATAATTCTTAGCATATTTCAAGCATCTTTCCAAGCGGATGTATCTTCATCTATGTTATTTTTATGGCTGACTAGCAGTCCAGGGCATGGTTACTCCATAATTTATTACACCAGTTCCCTAATGGGAGACCTCGGCTTTTTTTCACTAATAGAGGCAACAGGAAACATGGTGTGATGACTGAATGGGCTCCGCCCCCTTCCAGTGGCGTTGCCTTACAGCTGTGTCAGCATGGACAAGCCACTAACCTCCCCATACCTTTTCCTCAACCAGCAGTCACGCCTCTCACAAGGGTTGTTTGGCATCTTAGGGGAGGAAGCTCACGTAGGAAGTGCTTAACACATGCTAGTTGCTTTCCTTGTTCCTATTTAGTTGGTTGGTGTTATTATTACCAGCAACTCTTCCACAAAAATCTTTTGAGCTAAATTTTTGTGCTCACCCTTAATTATTTCCTGAGAATAAGTCTCAGAAGTTGCATTATTAAAGCAAAAAAAGTACAGATTTTTCACATTTATTGCCAAGTTGCCCTCTTAAAAGACTGTGCCAGGTTACGGTTGCCTGAAAAGAAACAAGAATGTTCATTACCTCACACATTTTCCACAACTAGCATTATGTTTCTCTTTAAATCATCTTTGCCAAATCAAGTATTATAAAGACATGTCATTATGGTTTTTAATGTTATTTCTTTGTGTATCAAGAAGGTCAACCATTTCCATCTATGTTTTGGCCATTTACATCTCTTCTTCCTCCTCCTTTTTGGACTTGTCTCTGGCCCAATATTATCTCTCTGAAATTGTTCATGAGGTTCATTTAGCAGCTGCTTTAGCCCTTTGGGTTTTTTTTAAAAAAAAAAAGGCCACTAAACTATATAAGTACCATGAGGACAGGGATGGAGACTGTCTTCTTTGCTGTTCTCACTCTCCATAGGGCCTAGTTGTGAAATGGCCCCAATAGACATTGATGGAATGACTGATGACCGAGTGGGTGATGGATGACGGATGGAGGACCATAAGAATATTCCCTAGAGCAGCCCTGCAGCAATTGCCATGACATAGGTCCCCAGGTTTGCCAAGCCCTCTCTTCAAATTCATTCAAATAAAGATGCCCAGACTCAGGCCACGCCTCTAGTGAGACCCTCACAACTACCAGAATCTCCTTCCCATCTTGAGAATGTTCTTGTCACGAGGCTGTGCATGCCATCAAGCATGCTGGCAACTCGCATTCACTGTACCTGAGGAGGAAAGCCTGAACACACAGTAAGCATTCATCAAATAGATGATATGACCTTTGATTTTCATCAATACACCAGTATAGTGTACCTACCAAGTGAAGGAACTAAGCTCTGGGAGAAACAAATACATGAGGAACATAGAGGGAGGAACAGGGTGTGCTGTCTCTATCCTCAAGGATAGGAGTTCTTTCAGTCCTTCCAGATGTTTCAGGAGCCAGGCAGGTAAGTATTTCAGTGACACAGACACCATCGAGGGTGAGGGAGCATGACCCTAAAAAGGGCAGTCACTTCTCTGCTCTAGTCAATTGCTGCCAGAGTAAGAGCATGGGTTTGGAGCTGCCAGAATCCATCTGGAATGTTATGTGAAATCACCTGACTGAATGTTGATTTAGTTTTCCAACATTATGTAGGTCCAACAAAAGGTCAGAGCTGGCCCATATGGGAGTTCTGCCCAGGAAGTAGACGGCTCATAGGAAATAAAGTAGCCACGTTGTCAATGGGGGGCGCAGGTGGTAAAGTGAGGGGGCACAAGGGACAGGGTAGTGCTTGTGGGAGAGGCAGCACAGGTGAGGCATGAACCTCATTTTTGCAGGGCGATGTTCAAATAGGCTGAAAGGACTATTTGAATGGACACTGAATGAATTTCTTGATCTTTCAGTAGCAGAGAACTGGTGTGCAGGGCATAAAGGCAGAGTCAGGGCAGAATATGGTAAGTGAAGTGCATATACAATCCATTGTGATGACAGGACCTGGTGGATTCAGCAAGACAGTAGAGAGCTAGTTTGGGGAAGATGGCAAGCCCAAGTCTCCACCAGACAGAGTCCTCTCCAACCTTCACAGCATTATAGATACAGCTCTTACCCTGCATTTTCCTCCCTGAAAGTTACCCAGGCCCCCAGCAGTTTTGGACACCCGGGAGCGGGTGTGCCATAGCAGCCCTAACTAGCCTCACGAGAACCAGAAGACTCCTGAGACTGACATGCAGAATTTATAGTGGCAGACTCCCATTTTTCAAGCTGCTGCCCATCCTTTTTCTCTTTAAACAGCAGACTCATGTATGATGTTCTATTTTTCCATTTGAAAACGCTCCAGCCCAACCACTTGCATGGTTACCATGGCAACTATCAGGTAGCATCGTCTTGTGCCTGAAGCTGAGACTGCCAGCAAGAAAGCCAATGCAGTAGTATATTGTTTCTTCCTGGACTAATCTTTTAAATTGTAGCCTATAGTGTTCCCATAATATATTCGATCAGAAGCTTGAGTGGTTTATTGAATTTAATGTGCCATGGCTCTCCTTTGACTGAGCAATCCATTCAGTAGTGGGCCTTTATTTTGAATTTTCTCCTTGGCAATAGAAAGTGCAGGGCCTACCGTGGTGCATGTTTTGTGATTTCTAAGGTTCTAAGAAAGGAAATGGATTTGCACACACAAACAGACTCTTTTTAATCTTACGCTAGTTGAAGAATTATTCATCTTATCCTGACTGGACCCAAGTGGGCTATTTGCCAAACATCTGATTTCTAGATACTGTATATATTACCAGGGGAGAGCTAGTACATTTCTGTGATTAGCGAACACTATAAGGAAGCAAGAAGTAAAAGCCAGCTGGCTCAGCCAGACAGTGGCTATCAATTCTAAACTCTCCAAGGTGCCCCCCCACCTGTGTCCTTATAGAGTGTCCATGCCTCCCCCCCAGCTTTCTTGGGCAAGGGAGGTAAGTTAAGTAGAAAATGGGGGTACGTTTACCACAGAATGGGGCAACCCAGTAGGACACCATGAACGGTAGTCAATAAAATGAGAGGTTTGATTGTTTCACAAACTTTTAGAGTAAACTAGAGACTGGAAGAGAGCAGGGGATTTTAAGGAGTTGTACACCTGTGCATGGACCTTTAAATGTTTGAGAGAAGTGTGGGTGAACACTGGAATCCTTTTGGGGGCTATGCTTCTTTGAATGCGAAACCACTCAAGATAGGGCTGGACTGCATAGGTCACAGCTTAGTTAATTGGAAATCTAACTTTTCCTAAAATTTAATTAATAGTCATATCAAACCACTAACTAGTTACAAAATAGTTAACATTAGGCTTTTTACTCAGTGGATGTCAGACACCTCCTGTGTTTTGATTTTTTAAAATCAGACCTCAGGCACACACTCATCATCTGTCCAAGAATGACCCTCTTTGGTAATTTACTTATCTACACATTTGTTTATTTATTAATAACTTAGGGACACCCATGAACCTATCATCCTCTATTCACCATTCTAGATGTTGTGGGAGGTATAAAGATGAGGAAAATGGATCACTCCTTTCAAAAAGCCTCTAATTTGGTGTGATGGGTTGATAACAGCTCCCAAGGACATGTCCAAATCCTACACCTTGGAACCTGTGACTATCACCTTATTTAAAAAAAGGATCTTGTAATTATGATTAAGGTAAGGATCTAGTAATGAGTAGATTATCCTGGATCCTCTGGGTGGAACTTAAATGCCTTCAAAAGTGTCCTTATAAGAGAGAGACAGAGAGATCTGACCCACACAGACAGAAGAGAAGACAATGTGAAGACAAAGGCAGAGATTCAAGTGATGTGGCCACAAGCCAATGAACACCAAGAAATTCCAGCAGGCGTCAGAGGCATGGGACAGAGTCTCCCCCAGAGCCACCAGAGAGAATGCAGCCCTACAAACATCTTGACTTCAGACTTTTGGTCTCCAGAGCTGTGAGATAATACATTTCTGTTGTCTTAAGCCACCATGTTTGTGGTGATTTGTTATGGCGGCCCTAGGAATCAAATACATTTGGTACGATAGTGAGGCACGCATGTGAGCAGCGGCCGTGGCGACAACTACAATAGCTGGCACGTACTGAACACCTTCTCTGTGCTGAGCATTTTACCTGCATCCTGACCTCAGGGTAATGGTAGACTGCAGGTACTTCAGGAAGAACAGGGAATGTGGAAATGGAAGCAGACAGGATAAACTCCTCATTGGAAGTGTCGGGCAGTGGAAGAAAGGAGACAAATATTATGAGAGCCAGGGGGCAGGTGGGTGTCTGGGCATCAGCAGGTCAAGTCTCTTCCCTGTAGGAGAGATTGCGTGGGCGTGGGGCCAAAGGAGACTGGAAAGGAAGCCAGGGATTTTTTTTTTAACTGAAGTATAATTGACACACAATGTTACATTAGTCTCAGGTGTGCAATATAGTGATTCCACAAGTCTATACATTATGCTATGCTCATCACAAGTGGAGCTCCCATCTGTCACCATACAAAGCTATTACAGTACCATCGACTATATTCCCTAGGCTCTACCTTTCATCCCCATGACTTATTCATTCCATAACTGGAAGCCTGTACCTCCCACTCCCCTTCACTCATTTTGCCTATCCCTCTACTCCCTACCCTTGGAAGCCAGTGATTTTTTTAAAGCCCCAGGGTAAAAGCAGAGGCTCTTCTTAGATTCCAAAGCGAATGGATTAAACTCAGTTTGGTAATTCTCAAAGAGTGTTCCAGGAAGGCACTGGGGTGTGTGAGGTCCTTAGAGAATCTAAAATCAAATTTCAGAGACACTAATGCCTTGATAATGTCTGTTCTTTAGTTTTTGCATGAATCACTATCTTCATTAAAAAACATTTTACTAATATTTAAAGTAGCTGAGGAAAGAAATTATGTTTCTTTCTCACCTTGGCCTAACTCTGATTCTGTGATGCCCAGCACAGAGGCTGTGTTTAAATAAGTGTGAGCTGAAGTAATGAAGGGTGTCTAAAAGCATGACTCTACCATATAAGTTCTATGACCTTGGGCAAGTTACCTAAGCTGGTTTCTTGATCTCTAACATGCAGATAAAAATACCCAAGTCACAGAAGTGTTGTGAGCATTAACAGAGATAAAGAATGTAAAGCAGATAGCATGGTAGCTGATACACAATAGATGGAGAAACTACTAAGTTGTTGAGACCATGTTTTGAGAAGTCATGTAACAGAGTTGTCAGGAGAGAAACTATGAATCAAGCACACTTGACTTCCAATCCAGTTCAGCTGCTTACTGTCTGGATGACTGTGCGCAATTTACTTAACCTCCTTAAAGCGAATCATTCATTTATAAAATGTGAACAATAATATTTACTTTATTAGGGATGTTGTGAGGAATGAATGAGGTATTATATGTAGAGCTGGCCTCTTCTTTTACATTAATATACAAATTTAAAAATAATATTTCACTTTTAAATGGAAAAAGAAAGTTGAAATCTCCAATAAAAATTGTTTGGATACATTCTCTTCTTCAAAATGAACAGTGCTATCATTTCTTCTCTATTTTCCCTAGTTTAAGAGACAGAGTCATGCACTGATAAATTTAATATCACCCATTCCCTAGATTAAAAGTATCCCCAACCTCTCCATTCTGAATGGGGTAGAGCTTTACAAATTTACATGTAGACATAATAACATGAAACTCCATAATGTTCCTTATTCTAGTCTCTCTCTGGTTGGATTCAATACTTCAAGGTATATAAGACGAAAAAGGTTCACACTTTCTATCCCCCCAGATGATGTGAGACAAATGGGAAGGATGGCAAGTAAGATTTGAGAAGATTTTGGAATGTAGATTCTCACAGTTCACACAGCTTCTGAGTGCCAGGCCACAATATCACTTCTAGATGATTATTGAAGACATGAACATGAAAATACAACAATTAGATATGACACTTCAGGGTCTATAATCCCACAAGGTTCTGCTTGATTAAAAATGGTCCACGTGGAAACTTTTAAAACCTGAAATTAGTTTCAGTATATGAGAAAATCTTCACACACATACTAATAATGGACAAATGAGCTTGATATCAGACCTTGGAAATAGTCAAAGGAAGCAAATTGACTCAATGCTCTAAGTAATAAATTGGAAACAGCCATGTGTTCCAACTTTTTCTCTATAGCGTGCCTAATGATTGAGTGTTCATGAGATCTAGAGATAATTAAAACAAGGTCCCTGACATATAGGAGTTCAAGGTCCAATGGGGGAGACAGACACATAAGTATTCAATATAAGTGCTATCATACAGAGATGGACAATGGGTCATGAGGGGACATAGTTTGAGGAGAACAAAGTGCTTAAGTTGGATTGACAGATTTAGCAAAACATTTAATTATTTGGCTTTTAATTCACTAGCTGCAGAATGAGAAAGGCTGTTGGTGGAGCTCAATTTTCAGCTAAATATTAAGCTCTAATTTCACATTCTTCCTTTTTAAGATACCCATCTCTTCTGCCTCTGATCGGAAATTGAGGTCTTGATGCTATAATGCATTGAAAAATCTATTGAAAAATAAACTTGAAAAGTAAGAAACCCAGAGAACCTATTGTTTATTTGATTTATGATGAACCGAAGTATTGATTTGAGTGGTGAATTGTTTGTTTTTGTTTCTCATTAACTCAGTAGGTAAGTACACTGGTTACAAACTAAGTGAATTCAGAAACAGCAAAAGGCCCCAAGAAAATAAATCTATCAAGAATTATAAGAAGACTCATGTTACTAGATAGGAGGGAAGAGTCCATTAAATGGAAATTTCAAAGTTGTCGGTACTATTACTTAAAAAAAAAAAATCAAGGTTTGGATGTATTTTTAAAGTCTTTGAACTGAGAAGCTCAGAAATTGGTTCGTCCTGCCTCTGACTTTGTCTAGGTCTGGACAAGTCACCACCACCCTCGGTGTCAGTTTCCTAAGCCTCTAAAGTAAGGAGTTTGTGTTAGCCAGAACTCTTTTGGACATAAGTAAAAGAAATCCAATTCAAACTGGCTTCATTTTCAGAAAGGGAGGACTTCATTGATTTAGGTAACTAAAAAAGGTAAACTAACTTCAAGCATAGCTTTAAATTATGTCACCAGGACAGTACACCTCTCTCTGAATTAGCTCTAATTTTTATTGTGTTGGCTTCATCCTCATGCATGTTCTCCCTCTGTGATGACAAAATTGCTCCTCACATCTTCAGCTTTATTTCCTAAAAACTTAAAGCCCAGCAAAAAAGTGTTTGCCCTTCACTGTAATTCCAGGAAAAGTCCCAGAATTGAGTTTCATTGGATTTAATTGACTTCAGTCACATCCCTAAACCACTCACCTTGGGAATGGGAATGCAGTGTTTCAACTGGTCAGACCTAGATAAAATGCCCTCCTCTGGGGCCAGAAGTGGAGTTGGTACAAAGCCTGAGAGTGAGGGAAGACTGAGTTCTAAAGGAAAACCAAGAATCAGCTATAGAATAAAGGGGAAATGGAGTTTGGAAGCCCCCAAACAACAGATGTCCACCGTAGGATGAAATACATTGCCTCTAAAGCTCCTTCTAACCCCTAAAATTACCTCTTGAAACCTTTCTTTTATTAGATAAGGACATTGTTACCAGGAAAGGTCCAGGGATTTGCCCAAGTCTCACAGCTAGTTAATGACAGAAACTGAACTCTGGTCTCTTAACTTGCAATCATGCATTCCACATCTTTTCAAGGGTTTTAACTCCAGGATCACAATGGACACTGAACACCACACGGTTTACAAAGTATGAACCCTACTGCTTCAGGAGAATGTCATATGAAGGTCATTCCCTATATTGCTTCTGAAGATGCCATTAGGAACTGCTGATAACTTATGGCACGTGCAGCAGAAAACCTCTGCATTGCCTAATTTGATTGGTTGACCCTAGTCTGAACATGCTACACCATGGCACCTATTTCCAGTCCAGCCGAACATGCGCTGCGTTCTCATTTTTAATGTCTAAGAAGAACACGCTCATGGTTACCACAGCAACTGTCTGGAGGCTACTTCTGTGTGGAGATGAGGATGCCAACAATACTGCTTCTTTTTCTTGATCTAGACTAGCCCTGCAGGTAGACCCAGGCATGGGTGATTTTCTTTCTTAAGCTTCTCAGATGATAATGTACGGCTAGTGTTAGGAGTTCCGATAAAGTCCTTTAAATTCTTATTAAGACGGGTTTAGCTGAGAGTTCAAATAATTCACTCAATCTCATACCTCCTGTTTCACTTCAGAACTTCCCATCAGTGCATACCTGGTGACTTACTTACAACTGCCTTTTTTTTTCTCTCTCTCTTCTCGAAGGAAAGGATCTTGTTCACTCTGGCACATTATGTGATTTCTGGCTTTCCAAGGTGCAAACTCATGAATATTCTTAATTAGAACTGTGGTTTCTCCATCTCTTTCAAATTGGGCTATGTTGGAACTTAATTGCAGCAAGGGACTAGGAACATCTGGCAGGTCTAACAGCCATGATCTGTGGTTCTGAATGTACCGTATGAATTACCAGCAGAGTGGTGCATCACTGAGATTGCTGATATGCTGTGAAGATGTGGAGGAAGAAGGAAGCAAAGCAAAAAATGACCTCTCAATTAAGTTTTCCAAAAGGCTCAGATGATTAACTGGCTACAGGCAAAGTTTACTCCTCAATTGAAAACATAAGCAACAACATAAAACAGGCACACCTGCCATTCCAATAACTTAGGGATGGTGAAAAGAAACATCTCATTTTTTTAAATTAGTAGGCTGTCCAATGTTTGGCAGCTCTTTTCCAAATGATTTTATTTTCCTTCCTTCATTAGTGTGAAGCTTGAAATAAGTTCTATTCAATTTCATATTATGGACTTGATTTATGTCAAAACATTGTACATGGTTATGACCTAGGCAGTGATAGACATATTCAAGGGAATGTGGCATGATATTTAAAATGTGGTCCTTGAAAATCGAGTGGCAAATATTTAGGAGAGAAATTCTGCCTTGTTTTCGAGAACTTAATGGAATAAGTTTAAATTTTATGATTGAAAATCATGTGGAGCATCTTGGTAAATAATCATGGAGAATGTAGTCAGTAAATATTTATGGAGCATAAACTATTTGCAAACTCTTTAGACACTATAAGGGATATAAAGATGAATGATCTTGGGATGTTTACAATCCACAACAGGAGATGAGAGAAACATTAATTGCTACAATGCTAAGCCACGTGTGATAAAGTATAATAGTATTTTGAAGCAGGTAGACTTTGAACTTGGCAGGGAGAGCAACAGTCAGGCAAAAGGACTAATAGGAGCAAAAATTCATAAGGGACATTAGGGGACAGAGGGGGTGGGAGATGAGACTCACTGGGTGTCTCATGGTGTGAGAAGCAGGTTACAGATTCTTTTTTACCCACGTGATCACATTTAATTCTTATAACAACCCTATGAGTTTATTCCCAGGTAATTTCCAGATAAATAGACTGAAATTATGAAATGCTAAGTAATTTTCCCCCAATCACTCAGGCAGTAACTAGTAGTACTGGAATGTAATATTTATGTTCATGGGAAAATGATTAGCTCAGTTTGACTAAATCAAAAGAGGGAAAGGAGCCTGTAATGTAGTCAACCAAAGCAAGATCACACAGGGCTGGAAAGTCAAACTGAGGAGTTCAAAGTCAACTCCACAGGTAATGTGACTCATTCGCAGTCTAACCTAAAACTCAGCCAGCTTGCCCGCGCCCGGAGAGCTTTGACAGGAGCCTGATGCCACAACCTGCGAAGGTTCAAAGCCCTCCTACATTTGCCACACTTTTTTATGTGTATTTCCTCTCAATTCCCAACAGCTCCATGCTCCTGTGTCACGCCCATCTATGTGGATGTGATGCCTGACTTCACCCTCAGTGTCCCCCAAATCCACAACTTCCAAATATTTAATAAGCTTGGTAACTTTCTAAAGATGAGTGGGAGTCATGCGGCAAGACACATCAAAGAGAGAGCTATCTTCCGCCATCACCTGGGCCCATTCCTTCTACTTCCCATTCTCTGCTTTTTTTTGTTTTTCTACTCCTTTCCCTTATGACTCAGGCAAGGCTCTACTCTCATTCATCTCTTTCAGGACAGTTTCACTCATGCCCTTGAGTGAGTCCTTGGTGCTTCATCTTTTCCCCCAATACCTTGTGAGCTGTTTCTTCTAAACAAATGCAGAGTTCCCCATGGAAGGAGTTCTAACAGCTAGATGGACGGGATCCTGGAGAGCCCGGAAGCAGGGAGACACGTGCTGAAGGCCATTGTCCAAGTGCAGCATGAGCCCATACTGACTTTACCCAGATGTTGCCAGTGAGGGTGGAAGACTAAAGGGTAAACATGAGACATGAGGAAGGAGAAACTTTTTTTTTGCAGATTCATTTGCAACATGAAAACTACCTAAGTTCTTAATGAGGTTTATGGTATTTTTTTTTTCTTTCTCATCAAATGCTTTAGTTCTATCTAAGTTTTGGACATAAGGCAGTATTCTCTCCAGTTATAAAATAGAATATCAGCAGGTGGTCTCAGAAAAGAATTTTCCTAACATGCTGTACACTTTGTCAGAAAAATTTTTTTCATGCTGTTAGATTTTTTTTTTAAATCATGATTTACTTTCCAGATATTTAAACCTTTATTTCCATTTAGTTTGCTTTGAAATGCAGCAGATTAGCTAGAGCACAAGATTGTCTAGGATCGGCTGAGTGGTCGACAACACTGACACGGTAAGAGAGCAGGGAATGTGAGTCATTTGTCTTCTCTGCAAGCACACACAAATGACCCTTTCCTGCCATATGTTCCAGAGAATTCTTTTATTTCCCTTCAGGTATTTGACCCCCTATTGAACAGAGGCATTGATCAAAGCTGAAGCTGTAGAGTGACTGATAGAATAGCTTCAGTTCTCAGTAAGTCAAATGTTAAAAAGGAATCAAAAGTAAAATTCTCAATGTTTAATTCCTGTTCCTGAGTCTGGCTTATGTGAACACAAGGATGTTGCTTAACAATCTTGGGCTTCTGGTTTCTTTTCCTCTTTTATTTTTTTAAATATACACAGCCAAGAAATTCTACAATGAGAGAGAAATTTTTTTGACTTGTACTGACCTTAGAGATGGAAGTCCTTAAGTAAAAGATGGTAATTTGAACTAAGACTCCTTGTGCCTATTTCCAAAGAATTATGACTTGGAAGGTTCATGTGAGGTGAAGGAGAACAAGAAGAAATAGACGTCTAGTTGGGATGCTGTGCCAAACATCTGGAGGAGAGAATGAGAGCATTATGGGAAAACAGATGGAGGGAAGCTTGGCCAGATAAAATTAAAGGAAACACCACTCAACATCTGATTAGCTAAGAGAATTCTATTTAAAAGGAAAATATCTATAAAACCTGTACGTTAAATTGTCTCTTGACATAAAAACACTTTTAAAAATTAGAGTTATCAGGCCTTGAGGTTTACTTTGAAGGTTTTCATTTACTAATTACTCTGTGCATTGTCTCGTTTTGTTTTAATTAGAAACAATACCCTAACTGATAACCAAAAGGCTTATAGATAAAGGCCTACACTAAAAATTATTTCTCTTCTATTTTAATTAACCCACTGAAATTCCATTTGAACAATCAGGGTCTAAATTAAGCATTTGTGGGTGTGAGTTAAATATTTGTGTTTGTCAAGAGAAGCTGATAATGCCTCTTTGGGAATTGGCTTTACCTCTGCAAGAAAGAGCTTCCTGTCATCTATGAACATTTCATCCATTAGCTATGTTGAGCACAGGGCTGCAGTTCACGAGCTTTGTCAGAGGTCCATGAAAATGTTTAAGATCTGATCTTAAAAATTAATTAGATTCAAAATAAAACACTAAACTAAAATGGAAGTGAGTAATTACATCAAGAATATATAATAACAAAAGCGAAATTACAAAGATGGTTTCACATTCTTACAACAGAATACCGTACCGTATGTAATGTGACAAATGAGACATGAGTCCTCTAAAATCAAGATGCCCAGGTCTTCACGGAGGCCCTGTGATAGCCCTGCTGGTGGGGAGAAGCATCCTTCGGAGAGAGCACACACACCCTTCTGGTAAACATTTCTTTTGTAGCCCAAAGGAAAAGATCATCCTTTTCTTTAATATCCAGAGAGGAAATGGTTTGAGTCCCTAATCCAGGAACTGGGAGATGTACAGCCTGCTCCTCAAGTCTCCGTGGTATTCCCCTGGAGTCTTTTGCTACCCTACTTACCTCTTGCCCAGACTTCCTGCCTCTTCTGACTTCTTGATCCTTGCTTACTTTCCCTTCTCCTGTGACTCCTCTCCTCTTTCCATGCTATGTGCGGCCACCTTTCTCCTCATTCCTTCTGACACACACCACCAACAAAAAGCCTTGGTACACAACAGAATTTTTTGAATGCTTGGGAATAATGAAGAGGGACCAGCACCTCATGGAATAATAAACAATTCAACATTGACTACAAGAGAATAGTGTTCTTATGGTTCTTCATCCAACCCCCAAGGGGAAATTTCTTAACCAGTCCTTTCTTGCCTTGGGCCCTGGCCTGACACCATATTGCCGGGTCCACAGTCCCTACCAAGATTCCCATTTTCCAACTCTCCTTCCTTCCCAGCTTCCAGTACCCCCTGCCTACCCGATAAAAAGTGAGCATTCCTGTTACAGACCATCTAGCTCATGGACTTCCTTTTGCATACCGGATGATACCCATTACTGCAATTTCCTAGCAAAGACAGATTTTGCCCTTAGTTAAATTCTGCCACAACCTTGAAATGTGGAAGCTGCTAAATAATTTTCTCTCTCTCTCTTTTTGGATAGTAATCTTTACCTTTCTATATGACTTCTAAAGAAGAACCACGTGCTCAAAATAACAAATGGCATATGTTTCAGTAAGCCTTCTTTTCCCTGAATAGTTTGGTTTTATTTTTTTGTTTTTTTGCTAAGGTTTTGAAAAAGAATCATTGGAGATTTGAGTCCTTTGTTGATTAACAGAGTACAAAGAGCCATGAAACCCAGCTTTTGCTTCCATGGATCAACATATTTCAATCCAAAATACTGATTGAGTCCAGGGCAAGGAATTTAGGAATAAATTATGCAGTAGAAACAATCATCATTAGAAGAGTTAAATAAAAAGAGACAAACATAGGAACAATAAGCCAACAAAGGCCCCCAGGAGAAGGTAATGTGTGAGTTAGGCCTTGAAGAAGAAAGTAGGATCATATCCCAGGAATGCTAGAGAACCGTTTTCTTTGGTTTCATTTGACTCTGGACATTGTGACTGAACATGTGCCCTAAAGAAGTACCTTTTATCTTGATGGTATAGTTTAAAGGATATAACCATCATGATGAGTTTATTCCACAAAGAATGAAGAAAACATTTGCTTATTTTCACCAAGTTTGCAAGGCTATCAATGGACTCAAGACACTTTTTGATCCTGACTTGGGCTCAGCGCACTCTTCGTCCCCATTTAGCCAGTGATGGTCATTTCAACCTGCTACGGACCAGCACAGTGCTAGGAGGCAGGAACAGACATGAGGAAACAAACACAGTAAGACACGGCCTCTCTGATTGCTGAGTGAGGGCTAACATTGCTGCAGCTAGAGAACCACAAAACAATGTCATAAATGGTATAATAGAAATGGTCAGGGACATCCGTGGGCACAGAAGGTGACCAGCTCTCTCCAGGGATGTTGGGGAGGGTTCCAAGAGGAGGTTAACATCTGAGCTCCTTCTCTAAGGTTGAGAGGAGATCACCGGGCAGCGAGAAGGAGGAGAGCATTGCAGGGCGAGGAGCAGGGGGTGCAAAGGTGGAGAACACAGTGAGTGGCCCAGAGCTGAGGCTGCACGGAAGGGGAGCTGAAGAAGCTGTACCACATGCTTCAGATGCACCTGTTTGAATCCAAACAGGTTCCAAGGGATCCCGTGGATGCCACGGAGAGGACAGGGAATGGCCAAGGTCAAGGGGGCAAAAGATGTGGGGACATAGAGTGAGCAGGGACTCTGCCTGCACCCAACCCCACTTCCACGGAGCAGAGCTTGCTTCAGTGTTTTATATGTCGGGATTCCAGATTATGTTGCCTTTGGGAAGAAAGGAAAAGTAAGGCTCAAAAAAACAGATGACAATGAAAAGCAGGAAAATGACCATTATAGATTTGTAATTTAGAAAGAAAACTGCAGCCTCACTTATAAAGTAGATTGGAAGACACAGAGACCAATAAGGGGTTTATTGCAATGGTTTAGGCAAGAGAGGATGAAGCCTCGAACAAGGGTATGACATGGTTTAGAAGCCAAATGTAACGACTACAAGATTTTCAAGTGTACTTCGGGGCATTTTGTAAGATCGGAAATGTTCCAGAGATCTAAGATCATTCTGGGGAAAGAGGGAGGAATGAATAATACATTAAACGACTTACTCATTTCACTTAGACCCTGTGCCCTTACCAGAGCAAGAGGATATGGCCTTACTGTCAACGGCTTAAATGGGTCCATTTAGGACTGTCTTCATGACTGTCTTCCTTATGGGTAGAATCCAGCTGACAGCTGGTGATGGGGGGGCGGAGCACCAAAAAGGTGTCAAACACAGACGGGGAATCCTGAAAAGGTTTAGTCACTTCTCTGCCTCATCCTCAAATAAAGTTTTCCATGCAGAACCAGAGGATAATGTACCTAGTCTATTTAAGGCATCCTCATATTCACAGGAGTGGGACCTTCCTTTTCTCCACTTGCCCGTAGCCTCTCCCACACTTGTGCTCCCTTGGCCTTGTTAGTGCCTTCTCCCCTCCCCTTCCAATCCCCAAGGTCCCCCTCCTCTGTGCATTACCAGCATCCTCCCTCCTCACAGACTGTTAAAGACTCCGGAACCCAAGGATGGAGAAAGAAAAGGATGAGAGACCATCATCATGGCTGAGCCCCAGGTTAGAAATGTAAGGTATAATTAGACACTAAGTGAACTACAAAGCTTAAATTCTGCCAACCAGTCTCCTTGTAGCTTATAACGTTAAGAGTGCTTCCAAAATTCTGTTGCATTTCAATGTGCATAGATACTGATACAGATAGATGTAGATGTAGATGATACATAGATGTACAGATGTCAGTATGGGCAGAGGTGTAGAAACTATGCTTATACACATATGTACACATATAGTTCCTCTATTCCCTTAACTTCAAGAGAAACCTCCCAAGGAGAACAGAGGGGGTACACCTTTCCTGCCACATTTATAAATATTGGTTCTAACTGAAATAGGATATTTACATAATTAGATGCTAAAATATTAGATTTTCTTTCCCAAAGTCATGTGCAGATTAGCAAGCAAAACCTAAAATAGAGCAAAAGAAACCAAGACCTAGAGCAACCACTATAGGACATTCTTGGAGGGGTAGGAGGCATTTTTTGACCTTCAGAGCATCCTCAGTGGTGGATTTTTCAGCTGCTGTGTCTTCCTCTTCGGACGGAGGCTAAGTCTGGCTGGCAGGGAAGAAAGGAAGCCCGGAGGTAGTGGTTGGCAAAGAGGGACATTTTGGTAACTCAAGAGATCTTTCTTCATTAAAGCCTCCAGTCTCCATTTCTTTTTGAACAAATTCTAGTCCCTCCTTCAAACCCTCTCACATTCCCTGTAAATCTTCCCGCTTTCATGCTGATCCTCGATGAGTTACTGCTCTCTGGACCGCCGTTATGGTGAAGTGGGTTAAGATCCAAGGGCCTTGGGATTAGTCCAGTTTGCGTTTGAATTCTCAGTCTGGTATACGTTTATCAAATGAACGCTGATAAGTTATTTAACCTCTCTGATTCTCAAGGTCGTCACACCTAATCTTCACAGACCATTGACTCCACATACGCACTGTTTTAAGCACTATACTTACATTATCTCATTTAATATCAACTCAATAAGGTAAGTTCCATGATTATCCTTATTTTATATTTGAGAAAATGGAAACAAAGAGAGGGACATCGGGGCTCAGAAGGTCACATGGCTGGTAGCAGAGGCTGGACACACCAACTAAATCTCTAGGAAGGAGTGTTCTCTCTCTGCAGCAGGAAAAGGAATGTTCTCTCTCCACACCTGGAACCAGTGCCTTGCAATCTGATTCCAGAGCCTGACACTAACCACTGCACCCTACTTCCTCCCCTCTCCTGTGTACTGAGGTTGGGGCTTGTAGGTAGAATTTAAGAGATAAGTATGTGAAGTCCTTAGCGTGGTGCCTGGCACACAGCAAAACTCCATAAATAAAAACTATTGTTATTATGAGTGTCTATTGAGATTTGATTACTACCCATTTAATAGCTGGATGTTCCTTGTATTATTACCTCTGTATCCGTCCTGTTTGCCTACTATCTTGTGGTGTCCCTGAGAGAAGAAGCCCGGTCTCCTATCTAATTCCCCTTAGAGCAGCACTGGGAACCTGTGTGCCAGTGTACATGGATTAGAGACAATTCTAGATTGAGGCAGTGTCTGTTGCTGTGGGTTTGATCCAAAGGAATCAGCACTGTGGCAGAGTATGTGTTTATGCACATTCTTGTCTTGTGTCTTCATAACATGCACTGGCTTGAAAACAAATGTGAGTCACTGACCCTGCCATAAACCAGAGATTGAAAGAAATAGAGAAAAAGAAGAAAGAAAGACAGAAAGACAGAAAGACAGAAAGACAGAAAGAAAGAAAAAGAAAGAAAGAAAGAAAGAAAGAAAGAAAGAAAGAAAGAAAGAAAGAAAGAAAGAAAGAAAGAAAGAAAGAAAGAGAAGGGAGAGAGGGAATGAGACAGTGTGGGAATGGAAGGAGAGAGGGACAAAGGAGAGAGAGAGAATTCAATTTCTTTTTTGAGCATCTTTAAGCATCCTTAAGACAAGCTCTGATGTTCCTCTATTTGTCCTGAACCCCACCTTCCAAGGGTGATTGCAGTTTGTATTAACCACCATTCAGGGAAAACTTTCATCCCTCTTAAATGTTGGGCAAAATCAAGAATGTGGCAGTCATAAAACTCCCATTCTGCTCTAGCAGAATCAGTATTGCCACCTCAGGAATCGGGGACGTAAGTCCTCTGCAAAGTTGTCAAGGAGGTTCTATTTTTGGCCACCAGTCTGTTTCAGCAGTGATGAGAAAAAGCAGGCCAGAAAAACACGAAAAATAGTTGAGGGCATCTGTAATACCCATGAAAGGGACACAGAAAGAACTTGCATGTGTCAGATGGAGGAGAAAATTTGAAACAAAAGGAAAATCTGGAGGCAGATTATTTAACATTCATTTATGCATTCATTCAACAAATATTTGCTGAGTGCCTACTTGGTGCAAAGCACTGCACAGGGCGATCTTATGGAGGATATAAATATTAAACAGGCTCAGCTCCTGCCTTTATCTTACAATCCAAGTAGGAGAGATAAGGCATGCACATATTTATTATTTAGTGGTGTCGTGTAAACGTCTGAGGTGGGAATCTGTGGGCTAAAGGGCTATATTAGTCATTCTACCCAGAGTGGAGATGCTAATCAACCTGGCCCACAGCATCGTCAGCCAGCCCATAGCATCGGCCTTCTGGCCTTTCCGTAACCGACAGCACGTGGGTCCTGTGCCGCCAATCCAGACTCTAAGGAAATGCAGCTGAGTCCTCTCTCTTTCCGAGGTAGCAATGGCTACATGAATTACACAGAAAATCCTGTTTTCAGTGGCAGACGATTTCAACAGTCTAACATGAGTGGATTCAGAATTCAAGGAGGCAGTGGTCTATGATGGCTTAGCACAGAGACTTTGGAAGCACAGTCAGAGAATTCTTCTCACCCCTGCCTGTTGGTTCCTCGACAATGAAGCTCTATGAATCTCTGTCTCCTCCTTTGTAAAATGGTAGTTGAAAGGATACTCTGAAGTAATGTGCTCTGGAATAGAGTACTCAAAAAACAGACATTGGTAATAAATAGAACGCTAAAAAAAAAAAAAAAAAACCACAGACATTAAAGTTGTCTGGGTCACTTTGTGTTCAAAGAGTCCTGTACTACTTACTACAGTAGGTGCTAATCCTGTAGCCTATTCTTGATTCTTCCTTTTGTCTCGTGTGATACGAGGTTAAACATTTCATTGTTCTTATTCTTTGAAATTGCTGTAGTGCAATATACGTAACATGGAATTTACCATTTTAGCCCTTTGTACGTGCACAGGTCAGCAGCGTCAAGTACGCTCGCGTTGTTAGACAACCATCGCCACCATCCATCTCCAGAACTTTTTCATCTTCCTAAACTGAAACTCCACACCCATCAAACATTAACTCCCATTTTCCCCTTCCTCTCAGCCCCTGGCAACCACTCCTCTATTTTCTGTCTCTGTGAATGTGACTACTCTAGGTACCTCATGTAAACGGGAGTATACAATTTTAGTACCGTGTCTGGCTTACTTCACTTAGCATACCGTCTTCAAGGTTCATCCATGTGGTAGCATTATGGGAATTGGCTAAAGGGCTGAATAATATTCCATTAAGTGTATATATCACATTTTGTTTATCCATTCATCCATTGATGGACATTTGGGTCATTTCCACCTTCTGGCTTTTGTGAATAATGCTGCTCTGATCATCAGGGTATAAATGCCTGTTTAACCCTTTCTCATTTTTTTAAAACAATGTCTTAAAAATATTAATGCTGTATTTTTTAAAACACCCTCTTATCCCTCTCAGTGACAATATAAAGACTGATGAAGTAGTTTCTCTTTAAACTATTCTGTGATCATAGTGGGCATATCAGGAAAGTCATTTTATTTGAGTCCTATAGAGAGTGTCCTTCGATAAGTCTCTATAAGCATAAAGCAAGCACTCTTATAGCCACCGTAAGTTTTGTCAATACAGATTGGCTACCTTTAAAAATAAATTACTAAATGGAAAAAAATGGAAAATACATTCTTGTTGAACTTTAAAAAAGTATTAAATTTTCCCTATAAATAAATAAGTTGTAAACCAATAGAGACTGGCGAACAATGGCCCATATGCCAAAATCCAGGCCACTGCTTAGTTTTTATTGTCTACAAACTAAGGATGGGTTTCACGCTTTTTTAATGGTTGAAAAAATCCTAAAAAGAATACCTGTGACATATTAAAATTAAACAAAATTCAAATTCCAGTGTCCATAAATAAAGTTTTATTGGGACACAGCGACACTCACTTAACCATATATTATCTATAGCTCCTCTCGAGCTACAATGGCAGAGTTTAGTGGCTGCGGTAGAGATTATGTAACTCTCACATTCTAAACATTTGTGCTCTATCCCTTTATAGAAAAAAATTTGTCAACCTCTAATATAAATCATTGATCTAATCAATCCCTCTTTTACAGTTAAAGAAACCCAGTCCCAGGTAAGTGTTACGTCAGACCAGAGATTTTAAAGCTTAGAATAGCTAAAAGGAATCCACCGCCCCAACCCCCACCCCAAGTCCCAAACCATGTCTCAATGTATTCCTAGGTTACAGCACAGTGGCTTACCTTCAGCTGTAGATCATAGATGAAAACATCATGGTTTCACATTAATAATGCAAGAAGGTCTGCTTCTGTTCCTTATTTCCTCTGCAGAATGATTGGTTGTTAACTTCTTTGGGAGGGTCATATCCATTCATATCTTTATATGCTGACCTTTGTCTTTAATTTCTCAAGCACTATTTCATATAATGTTGAAACTTCCCAGTTGCTTTTGTGATGAAGCCTAAATGACTTAATAGGTCATAAGGCTCTTCTTGACCTGACCTCAACTTACCTTCCCAGTCTTATTTCCCCATCTTTGTCTTTCCCCCTTCTCTCCTTGTCCTCTATGCTTGCAGGACTTCTACAAACTCTTGGTGCCCTCTGCAGACCTATCTCACCTCTGAGTCTTTGTTCATGCTATCCCTTACCAGGGAAACGTTAATCTCCTCACTCACCCAGCAAGGCCCTCGTCATCCTCCAAGATCCAGCCCAAATGCCTCTCCCTGTGAGGGACCTCCCGAATTCCTACCACAGACAGAAGCAAAAACTCTCTTTCCCTGTAGATTGCGGCCAAAATCATTTCAGGGATGCTGTATCAAACATCTGAATTTATTATGAGAAAAGACAAGAAGTTATTTCTATAGATTAGCAGACAATACGACATCAAAGGTGAAGGTACACAGACATTTCCCAAGCTTTTAATTCACAAAGACGTGAATCAATGACATTTGCTCATCAAAATTCACAGAAGCTTGTACTGTCATGTGTTCTCATAGCAGTTTTTGCCACAATGTGTAGATATCGTAACTACGGTTTCTGAGTCAGAGTGCTTTACACCAATATGTACAAGGCGTTATGTTTTGAGAATGAAATGTTTTCTTGTGTTTATTCTGAAAGAGCACTCCGAAAACTAGAATAATGAACTCAGAGCCTCACTTTGATTGTTTCCCAACCAAAAATAAAATCTGGACTGAAATGAGTTTTACATTTGAGTTTCCTTCACTCAAGCTGGACTGAAAAGACCCCAGTGTCGACACGTTGCAATTCAGTTCATAAAACCTTCCTGAAGACGAGATGGCATACAAGGGAGTTTATTGTTTGGTGTGAGTTACAAATTTAGATCTTGATGTTTTATAATAAATCAGGTTACAATAGAGACTTGAAGGAAAGCATAAAGAACACGTCGAATAAGCCACTTGGATCATTTCTGCCATCATTTCATTACTGCCCCGTTGATTTTCCTTTTCTTCCTTAGTGCACATGGACCAGAGGGACAATAGAATTTCCACTCGGGTAAACTTTGGAGCAGCCATCCATATTTCAGCACTCCTGAAATTTTCTCTAAAGATAAGCGTATAAGTATCAGAAAACCAGGATCCAAGCCTTTATTCCTATCATTTACATATTTTGATCAAGTCAATCTCTCCTTGCACTATTTCCTTAACAGTAAAATTGTAATAGCAATTCCTACCTTCTGGTTTGTTTTCTGAGAATTCTATTACGTGATTTATTTCAAAACTGGGCACACCCATGAGGAGTATGACACATATTCAGGGGGTAATTCATCCCAAACTCATCCTGCCAAATTCTCACCAGATGCTGATGAAGAACATATAGTGTTCTATCTAGTGAAAAGAAAGGGACCATCTCTACTCTTGGGGAGCAAATACCCAGCTCTCGGAGAGGCAGCGAAGAAATAAATATGTGAGTAGAGGTTGTGCTGGGTGCTACAAAGGAATGGACAAGCTTCCCTGAGAGGGAGAAAACACCTCTTGGGGCGTGACATGCAAGGTTTAGTTCTCACAGGCTGAGGAGGCATAAGCCATGGAAAGGGGATGGACTCCATGTGAATGATTAAAAAATAATCAAAGCCAGACCTCAGTAAAGCCAAAAAGACACTGCTCCCTGTGACAGGAGAGACATTTAATCTCCTCATCTATGCCACAGATAGAGGAAGGGTTTGTACAACACATTTGTCCTTTCTAGGTGGGAGCCAGTGGGCAGTTGTTAGAAATCCTGAAACTTCATGGGGCATGCCACCCCACACAGCATTATTTAGGCATCATGTGTGAAGAAAGTTCTTATGTATTTTGTGCACTATAAACAGAGTACTGAATCTGGCTTCCTGAGGCGACCCCAAATCATACCTCTGTTTGAGACAGCAGCATGAGACTTTGTAGATTCCTTCATTCACTCAGTAAGCATTTATGTGGGCCATGCAGTCTGTATGCCTGGTATTGTGGTAGGCACTGGAGAAAGTTAAAGGCATAGTCCCTGCCTTCTGGGAGCTCAGAGCCAAGCCCAGAAGAGACAAGTGAACAAAAGAGCCCAGGGGAACACATCATAATGTGAAGAAGAAAGTGAGCTCTGGTGGGATAGAGTTGTAGGGGGAACTCACTCACACTTCAGGGGACGCCGTTGGAGGAGGCTTCCCAGAGTAGCCCTGTGTAATAATGGAACAAGGCATGAGACAGCACACCCATTCGGGATGTTGCAGATGGTTACTTACAGTTGGGGCAGAAACTGTACATTTTAGGAGACAAAGGAGAAGAAGAACAGACAAATGGAGATGGGCCTCGTGTACCCTTCTGAAGAATTGGGGTTATGCCCTAAAGATTATAGATTGCTAATAAATAGTTCTAAACAGAGAAGTTATGCATCTCTTTTGCATCCATGAGGAAATGTTATTATATTTTAGATTTAACTTTCAGAATGGTTATATACATAAAAATACATAAATCATCAGTATGCAGCTCGATAAATTAGAAATTATATTTCAGGAAGGGATTTTATCATTCTATAGTAATTTACAGTCATCTTAGCTGCTATCCTATATTTTGATACTACACGTGTTTAAAGTTTCAACTTGAAATGAAGACATTATTTATTCTGGCCTAAATTATGATAGAGCACTGTTAAATCACTCTAAGTTGTACATCTGAGGGATATAAAGGAATTCAATAAATACTCACCAAGTTTCAGCATACCTGCCTCCCTTCTGTTACTCAAACACCATAGCACTTTTCCTCAGCTCAGAGTATTTGCACCTGCTGTTCCCTGCACCTGAACTCCCTTCAGCTCCCATTGGATTGGACTCCTTTTCATTCTTTAAATCCCAGCTTCAATGTCACCTCCCTGAAGAGATCTTCCCTGACCTACTGAGTCAGAAACTCTGGGGTTGGGCACAGCAAACACTGAACTTTGAGAACCACTGGCTAAGAAGCATATGGAAAGAATTATAGTATACGCCAGGGAGATTCTGAGTTCTAAAGGACTTGTGCATCATAAGAAATGTATTCCAATAAATAAATGTCTTATGCATATACTTATGCAATGTTTGTGTAATAAGTACTGTAAAGAAAATAGGGTAAGCAAGGACCAATCATGATAGGGGGCCATGAACCCCAAGGTTCACAAAAATCCATTCGTTTACTCATTAAACAGGGTAGTGGCAGTGGCCAAGTGCAGGTGATAGGATGGTCACAGAAGATATCCTGTGTTCCTGAGTTGGCCTTGAGTTGACATGTGGATCAGGAAGTTTCTGAAGGTCTGTGGGAAGGCCTTGAAGGAGGAAGGGCCTCGGTGTGTTTGAGAAACAGAAAGGGTACCAGCATGTCTACAGCACAGAGCAGGGGTGGGGAGAGAGAGATGGGTATGCAGAACAAAGTACAAGCAACTGTACCTGGCCATGGTGAGGTCGGAATTTGACTCTTCATGCAAGGAAAACAGTCCCAGAGTATTTTAAGCAATCAGACGACACTCTGGATCACTCCGACCACTCAGGACGCTGTGTAAAGAATGTACCACAAGGGTAGAGGTGGAACTGATGATATTATTGATACACTTATGAGGCTTGCAGCATATTCGGAACTGCTTTAAACACTTGACAAGCATTAACTCACCAATACTATAACAGCCAATGAGGTAGATTCTATCACTTGCCCCACTCTATGAACAAGGCAACTGAGGCACAGAGAGGTCAATAACTCTTCTGAGATTGGACAGCTGGTAAGTGGGAGAGGCAGGACTCAAAATCCAGGCAGCATGAATTCAGAGTCTGCACTCATAACCACCGTGCTAAAATAGGCATACTGTTTCTGCCTTCCCTCCTGACAAAGGATGGCTTTGAGCTTAAAATAGAACACTCTAGTAAAGTGCTTTGAATATTAAGAAGGGTACTATGTGAATTTAACAATGCTGTTATATTGTATAAATATAACTCATTAAACAAAGTATAATGAATTGGCTCCTAATCTTCTGTATATTGTGGTTAAAAACAGCACTAATATTTGCAGCAAGAAAAACAATTAGCACATTCATTAAGTAGAGTCCTGCTCACACTTCACTCATTAACTTTAATCATCTATGAAATGCTTGAACTAAACTAACCTGTCAGCCCCAGAGTCATTAGAGCCTGTCTGCAAAAGACGATGCTTTAATTTTTAGGGTATGTTTTAATTTTACAGACTAACAAAGAACCCAGCTCAGTCACTGTTTTCCCTCAATAGTACTTGTGATCAAGACATTGAATATTATTTAAGCTAAGAAATTATTATCCTTCACAATAGCACCATAAATTGGATCCTAATTAATAGTTGTATTTATTTCCCTTTACTTTCCCAAATATTATAATTCCATCCGGCCTTCTTTTATCAGCAATATACATTCTTAAATGGAACATATCAATACAGTTGACCCTTGAACATCATTGGGGGGGTTTGGGAAGAGGGGTGCCAAACCCCTGCACAGTCAAAAATCCACATATAACTTCTGACTTCCCCAAAACGTAACTACTAATAGCCTATTGTTGACTGATAACAGAAACAGTCAATTAACACCTATTTTGTATGCTGTATTTTTATAAACTGCGTTCCGACAATAAATTAGCAAGCCAGAGAAAAGAAAATATTATTTAAAAAACCATAAAGAGAAAGTACATTTACAATACTGTACTGTATTTTAAAAAAATCCAAGTATAAGTGGATTGATGCATTTCAAACCCATGTTGTTCAAAGGTCAACTGTATTTCAAAGGAGGTATAATTCTTAAGCCTCAAACAACATGGAGAACTCCATATGTGACACCAGATAACTAGAAAAAATTTAAAAAGTAGTTTTTAATGAGACACCTTTGAGAATCTGAATATACCATGGACCTCCTCCTAAGAAAAATTTACATATGGGCTTTCAAGAAGTTCACCAAACTCCCAGAAGTGTATCCTCAGGTCTCTAGGAATGCCAGAGTAGGAATCTGTGCTTTAATTTAACTTGGCTATTGAGAGGCAACTAAAGTTTATCCCTAGTTGATGATATAAACCCTTCTTTAAAGAAGTATGCTGACTAATGGGTATAGAAGGAAAAATAGATGTAGCAAACTCACCACTGGGAAAATTTGAATATAGAGTTGATATTAGATGGTTTTAGGGTATTATTGTTTCTCTTCGTAAGTGATATAATACATTTGTTATGCAGGAATATGCTCTTATTTTAGGAGATGTAAGTCTTTAACAGTGAAGGGTCTTGACTGAAATTCCCATTGAAAAATCAATAAGATCAGATGGATAGACAGATGATAGATAGATGATAGATAGATAGATAGATAGATAGATAGATAGATAGATAGATAGATAGATGATAGATGATAGATGATAGATGATAGATAGATAGATAGATAGATGATAGATAGATAGATAGATAGATTTATGGACTGAATTGATCCCCCCCCCCGGCCAAATTCTTATGTTGAACCTTAATCCCCAATGTGATTATATTTGGAGATGGCTCTTAAAGAAGTAATTAAGGTTAAATAATATCATATTTAAGAGTGGGACCTTAACCAAATAGGACTGGTGTCCTTATAAGTAGAGGAAGAGACAGGAGTGTGCACAGAAGAGAAAAGATTAGTTGAGGACAAAGGAAGAGGGCAAGCCAAGGAAAGAGGCTTTAGGAGAAACCCAACCTGACGACTTTGATCTTGGATTTCCAGGCTGTGAGAAAACACACTTCTGTTGTTTAAGCTGCTCAGTCTATGGTATTTTGTTATAGCAGCCTTAGCAGACTCAGATAGGTAGGTAGATGATAAATGTAGATTACATGATAGCTAGATGAGAGAGAGAGATGACCAATAGCTAGATAGAGAAAAAGAAAGAAAGAAGAAAGCAAGAAAGAAAGAGAAAGAAAAAGAAGAAAGAAAAAGAAAGAAAGAAAGAAAGAAAGAAAGAAAGAAAGAAAGAAAGAAAGAAAGAAAGAAAGAAAAAGAAAAAGAAAGGAAGGAAGGAAGGAAAAGAAGAAAGAAAAAGAAAGAAAGAAAAAGAAAGAGGGAGAGGAGGGAGGGAGGAAGAAGAGGGTGAGTATATGGCTTCTATTTTAACTGTTCTTGCAAATTTTCTGACTTTGAAATTTTCATAATAAAAATCTAGAGAGGAAATATCTTTCATTTTGAGCATTTTGGGTATTGGAAAAGATAGCATTAATGTAATTTTGAAGTTTAGGGGGGAAAGGTAGGATTTAAATGGATATTCTAAAATAGAAGCTTCCATTAGAAAATAGAAGTTTCAGAATTGTTCTAGAAATAAGATCAGGGAAGAGGTTAATAACAAAGGAATGCCTCAGGTTAGAATCATAAATTGTCTCAACCCACCTTAATTTCAAATAAACTGAAACTTCTTTGCAGATTTGGTTTGTTTACTCTTTTCTGTGTATAGCTATCACTTTCAACCTTGATCACTGGAGTGTTAATTTTTTGAGGAATCTGTTAAAAATATTGATCTGATGTACGTTTTATCAGAGTTTGAGGATATTACCAGTAAACAGAGGAGGTGGAACTGATGTGGGGTAAGGCCCTCCCACAGCAAATAGAATCAATGGATAAAAGGAATTTTAATGCATTGCTAGGACACGTAAGAAAAACTGGATAGCAGAGAGATGTACTACATTCCTGGGTGGGAAAACTTGGAAAAATATCAATTCTCTCCAAATCCATACATAGATTCGATGTCATTCCAACAAAAATCTCAACCAGATTTTTCATGTATCTTGCAAAGCTGATTCTAAAATTTGTGTTGAAGACCAAGAAAAAAACTTCTTTGCATAAAAAGAAGAAAAAGATTCAGAGGTACAGGTCTGTGATTCAACAGTCTTACACAATTCACAGCGCTTACCATAGCTCTGAAACAAATAATACATTATATGTTAAAAAGAAGAAGAAGAAGAAGAAGAAGATAGCAGGAGGGAAAGAATGAAGGGAGGGGGAATCGGAGGGGGAGACGAACCATGAGAGACGATGGACTCTGAAAAACAGAGGGTTCTGGAGGGGAGGGGGGTAGACGGATGGGTTAGCCTGGTGATGGGTATTAAAGAGGGCACGTTCTGCATGGAGCACTCGGTGTTATACGCAAACAATGAATCATGGAACGCTACATCAAAAACTAATGATGTAATGTATGGTGATTAACATAACATAATAATAAAAAAAAAAAGAAGAAGAAAAAGATTGAGTGACTTGCCCTCACAGATACTAAGCTATGGTTATGAAAACAGCATGATGGCACACTATTGGTGTGGGATAAACAAACAAAAGAAGTAGAGTGTCCAGGGCACCTGGGTGGTGCAGTTGGCCAAGCATCTGCCTTCTGCTCAGGTCATGATCTCAGGGTCCTGGGATCGAGTCCCACATAGGGCTCCCTGCTCAGCTGGGAGCCTGCTTCTCCCTCTCCCTCTGCTGCTCCCCCTGTTTGTGCTCTCTCTGTGTCAAATAAATAAATAAAATCTTAAAACCCAAAATACAAAAGTAGAGTGTCCAGAAACTGATCCCCATATATGGAAAATTGATGTATTGCAGAAAAGACTTTGCATATTAGGAAAGGATGGATTTTTGAATAACTGGTGCTTGGATAACTGGCTATGTGTATTGAAAATATGAACAGATCCCACACAGTATAACCAAAAAAATCCCTTTTAATTCAGGTTAAAGTTTGAAATAAAACTTTTCTTCATAGACTTTGGTGAGGAAAAAAATATACCTCAATATGACCAAATAAACAAAAAATAAAGGAAAATATTGATATTTTGACTACCCCAAAGTTAAAAATTTCTGGATATTATTTAATAGGTACAAATAATCCACGCATTGGCAGAAGATATTTACAATTCATATATTAAACAAAGGATTAGTATGCAGAATAGTTAGAACTCCTAAGAGTAAAAAAAGGCAAATGGACAGAGGCATAAACTGAATCAGCATTTCACTGAAGAAGAAACACAGAGTTAATAAACATAAGACATGTTGTACCCTTACTAGAAATTGAGGAAATGCGGATTGAAACTGCAAAAAATATGCCATTTATACTCACTAGATAGGCAGAAGTTATAAAGTCATACAATCCCACATGTTGGCCAGGATGTGGAGCATCAGTTACATCTGTACACAGCTGGTGGGGATGTACACTGGCACACCCACATTTTCCAATAAAGTAAAAAATGCAGATACTCCGCAGTCCAGCTGTTTAATTTCAGGCATATACCATAAAGCCTTCATGTGTGCACCAAAAGGCACATGCCTGAGTGTACATAGCAATGTTGTTCATAACAGCAGAAAACTGGAAAAAACATACATGATTATGATGGCCCTGAATAAGTATCTGTATCTATATTGAAAAATGGATAGATAGATAGATAGATAGATAGATAGATCCCTTAAAGGATATTCTCTTCATGTAACTACTGTATAGCCCAGTTATCAACATCAGGAAATTTAACAAAAATAACAATATTTTTATCTAATCTTCAATTCATTAGATTTTAATCTTCCATCCACAGTCAGCTTTTCCTATTATCTAAATTATGTATCTTTTTCCTCCAGTATAGGATCCAACCCAAGATTATGCATTACATTTAGTTATCATGTTGCTTTAGTGTCCTTTAATCTGAATTTCCCCAATTTTTCTTTCTTTGTGTCTTTCATGATGTTGACATTTTTAAGAATTTTGGCCAATTACTGAACAGAATATTCTCAGTTTATCGGTTTTTTCTTTTATTATATTTGGTTTCAAGTCATAGTTGTAAAGACTTTGTCTAGGTTTGGATTATAGAGGAACTCATCCATATCTCCTAGTCATTGTAGGTTTATTTTTTCATATGGATCTTTTTTTAATTTGGAGTTTATTCTTGCGTGTAGTGTGAGTTTTATCTTTTTCCAAGTGGCTATCCAGTTGTCTCAACGCCCTATGGTAGAAAAGCCAATATTTGCCCCAATAATTTGAGATACCACTTTCCTCATATACTAGACTTCTCCATGTAGGTGGTTTGTTGATGAACTTTCTATCCTGTTCTATTGTTCTGTCTATTCATGCACCGCCAGTACCACCATACTGTTTTCATCACAGAAGCTTTGGAGTGTGCTCTGATAGCTGGGAGAGTTAGTCTTCTCTCATGCTTTTTCCTATTCACCATTTTTCTAGTGATTTCTGTGTTTATTTTCTCCTATTATGTTTAGAATCAACTTGTTCAGCTGCAACAAGGAGCTTGTTGGTACTGGTGTTTTTATTAGGATTGCATTAATTTAAAAATTAACTTAGGGAGAAGTAGCATCTTGATTATGTTGAGATGTCCTAAGCAAAACAAGAGATGTGCTGTCTCTCCATTTGCTCAAGTCTACTTTTGTGTTTTGCACATTTTGAGCTACAAAAAATATATATATAGCATTTTAATATGGTTAAACCTAATAAATGGAGAAGGTTTATCATGCCTTTGGAGAGAATACTCAATATAATGAAGATGTCATTTCTTCCCAACTTAAAGACCAAATTTAATAAAATTCTAATCATCGTCTCAGCAGCAATTTCATTACCCTTGATAATAATTCCAAAATTCATTTGTGAAGGTAACAAGTCAAAGAAGATAAGAAAGAGAAGGAAGATGCAGATTTGCTCTATTAGAAACCAAGACTTCCCATAAAACCAAAATAATTAAGAGAGTGTGGTATTGATGCTAGGATAAACAGATAAACCAATGGAAGAAAACAGAGAGCCCAGAATCAGAACCATGGTATATTAATCAGGATAAGCTATGACAACAAATTAGCCTGGAAATCTCAGAAGTTTAGCACTTATAGTTTACTTCTTGCTCATACAGAGTCTGCTGTTAGTACAAATGACAGTGAGGTGATTTAACAATCAGGGAGCTCTATCTTGTGGCTCTGCCATCTCAACACACATTCTTCAGAGAAGCTGAAAGATTGATCAAGGATTTTTCAGTCTTTTCCCAAAGTTGACACACATGGCTTCTGCTCATAGGTCATTGGCCATTACTTAGTTATGTGGCCCAGCCAAGCCAGAGAAGAGCTGGGAGTTAGTATTTGACACATCCAGAAACGATTGGATAATGAGATATTGGTGAGTGCTTAGTGATGTCTGTCCTACACAAAAACTTAACGTATGAAAGGGATGATGTTACAGATCAGTTTTTTAAAAATGGAATATGCAAGAACTGGTAATGAGTAAATTGGTTTTCACATAGAAAAAATATTAAATTTGACCCCTTTCTTATGCTATGTCTAAATATTCCAGATGGATAAAAGATTTAATGTGAAAAATAAAACTCCAGTGTTTTTAGTAGAAATTAGAAGTTACTCTCTTTACTAAATCTAATAAGAAAGGATTTTCTTTAACAAAACAAAAGCACCAATTATAAAGGAAAGAACTGATAAATTTCACTAGGAATAAAAGAGAGGACAAACAATGTTTAAAAATAAACCATAGAATTGAAGACAATATTTGCATTATATAATAACAGATTGAGTTAAGAAATGAACAAACTCCCTCAAATGAACAAGAAAAATGAAAGGACAGAAGAAGAAAAAAGATGAATTCTATGAATAGGCAATTCTACTTCTAGATACAAAGATGTTTATTGGAGTATTGTTGGTATTAAAGAAAAATTAGAAATGACCCAAACATCCAAGTACAGAGACCTGAGTGAATAAGTCTATGGTATATCACATACAATGGATTTTAAACCAGAGTTAAAGTGAAGATCTGGACCCACTTGTACTCATATGGATAGGACCTAGAAAACATAGTGTTAGATAAAAAAGGAAGTCTTGGAATATGTATAGTAATAATGCCATTAATTTTGTGTATTATTCTGTGTATTCTGAAGAGATATATGTATCTATTCTGTATATTCCTATGCATACACAAGCACCTAGTCAAACAAAAAAAAATATGGAAAGGAAGGACACAACATCTACTTTGAGATAGAGATTTCCCTTGGAGAGGGAGAAAAATGGGCTTGGAAAAGTGTTCTTTAAAGTGTTCTCTTCTTCCCACCACGTTCCCATAAAAGATCTGAAGCAATGTGACAAAACAGAAGCAATTATTAAATCTTGGTAGCTGGTAACTGTGCTTGTTGTGTTGTTCCCTACACAGTTCAGTATGTTGGATACACTTCTTAATAATAAGGGAAAATAAAAGAAAGCAGAAAGCACTTAAAAGACCTGATTTGCTAAAAGGTGCCTGTTTGATCAAATCAGAGCTCCCTAACTCGTCAGGAGGAGTAAACAGACATTGTGTTCATCTACCAGAAACCAAAGTAGAGTTAAGAAACCTGAGCTCATCTCTTAGACCAGATCTTAGTTTTACAACTGGCTTCCTTCTAAGGATACAGCAAACTTTGCAGTGTTTGTAAGAACAGATCCTACCTGGGCACTGGAAACCTTCAGATGTGCATTTAAGTCTGCAGGTCACAGAGATACTATTTTGTTCTGCAGAAGCAATAATTTAAATAAAGGCACGCTAACCACCTACACAGAATAAGCAATCTCACAAATAGCCCTATTTTATGGCTACTAATATGCATGTGTCATGTTACTGTCGCTAAGATGCTTTGAATTTCTGAGGAAAACATGATTATAAAATATTATTCAACATACTTTTTTCTTCTATTTTGGACCTCAATGGCATTTTAATAGCTGCCATAATTTTGGCTACACTGTAAAGTCACCCATATATCATTTATGAGGCTCCCTGGACATCTGTTTCTTGCATTAGGTAATTAGTTCAGAACAAGTTATGGTGAATGACATGTATTCAGATGACCATCTGCCTCCATAATGCAGCTCACTTTCAGGAAATGGCTCTTGTTCTATGTCATACCATCAGTATTCGGTGCATAGGTGTATTGCCCAAAGTTCCACTTCTACTCTCTGATCATTTTTATCTTAACTCTTGCCAAAAGATTTACAGAGCAGACCCACAACTAACACAAGGGAGATTTAGTTTTAGAGAGATTTAGTAGATGCAGTCAAATCCCTTTAAAGATAGACTGGTCAAATGGTTATAAATGGATGTTTTTATGTGATGTGGTTTTCCTAAATCAACAAATCTTATTATATGTTATACATCACCATTACAATGACAACTAAGAGCCCTGCTCCAAAACAACTCTGAAGTGTCACAGCCAATGTCTGGCATTTCTTCTGGGGAAAAACAATAATTCTCAGGACAGTGCCATGACACCAGCTTTGAAATCATCTTAAATTTCCTTGTTATGTTCAAAACTGCCTCACATGTACTGGGATAGCAGCCTTTCTGGCTCCTTGTTCTATAAGCCTTGTAAAAGTGGATATTCATGTTATTCACAAGGGCTTAGTTTGTTGAAAAAGACCAATAAGGAAACGTGGGGGAGTGAGGTAGGGAGATAGGGAGACTTATTATTTTCCAGAAGACTTGAGCTATAGAATGCAGAGAGTGTGTGTGTGTGTGTGTGTGTGTGTGTGTGTGTGTGTGTGTGTGTGCGCGCGCGCGCGCGCGCATGCGTGCACACGTGCATGGGGGTGTGTGTGCACGCTCATTTTAATCTGAGGTTTGGTTTCCTATCATAACACTCAAAAATCACCCCATGATGACATTATTCCTGTTTTCTATTGCCATATTGCTATTCTTGCCTTACCAAGAATTATAAGTAAATAATTCATCCTAATTTTCACTTGTCTCTGTTTTCTAAATTTTTTTACAATGAGCACATGTTAATTCTATAAGCAGAAGAAACAGGCACTTTAATTCAAAATTGTTTTCGGATTTGCCAAAATGTTGTAATTTCACCATATAATTTTATGTTTTTCTTATCTGGTTCTACCACACACAGATGTGAAATGTGATCGTAACTGAGAATGACTTTATATCCATTGCTTTCCTGCATATTTAAGGTAACTATGTCATATTAGTTACAAATTTATTATTTTGTCCCTGTTGCCCCTAGATTACAACACTCAACTGGAAAATGTTAACAAGTAGCAAAGCAAATGTAAACACCATTAGTTCTACCCATATTTTAATAGGCTTCCTTTGCTGCAAGGTCTCTTGACACCATAACATGATATATACGCAAATATCACTTAAATAGTTAAATAACCATATAATGTGAATGGATCAATAATTAGGTCCCCACAAATTTAATATACTGTGAGACTCAGCTAAAATGAAGAATAGAACAGTAAAGTGTGATTTTATCTACTAGATTAGACCAGGATGAATAGATAAATACATGTTTTAAAGGTCAATAACCATAGGATCACACACATTCTTAAATGTGTCATATTTTTCCCTTCGAGGCCTTATTCAAATTTTACCTCTCCCATGAGTCTTTTCCTGTTATTTCTGGAATGTTCTTTCTTTCCCTGGCTTTTCTCATAATTTGTGTCTTTTTATTATAACACTCACCACTGCCTCATACGGCATCGTCTCCTTACTGAGGCACATAATTATGCACATTTTAACATTTCTGAAATTAAGATGCATCCTATAATTTATATGCATATTTAATGTGGTGCTCTTTCCCCTCTTCTCTCCCTCCTGCACCCCCCAATCGGCTCTCATAAATCAGTGGAAGAATTTACAATTGATCAAGTCTGGAAATAGCCTTGCAATCCACCTACCAGCAAGACAGGTAGTCTTTGATTCTTGTATTTTCTAAGAATATAGACTATAGTGCTTACAGGAGAGAGACCTGGGGGAACTGTAATTAATAACCTCAGGCTCTCTTAGGCTGAGAGGAGAGAAGAATTTTAACTGAGGGTTTTAGAGGGGAGGGGGTGGGGGGATGGGTTAGCACGGTGATTAAAGAGGACACGTATTGCATGGAGCACTGGGTGTTATATGCAAACAATGAATCATGGAACACTACATCAAAAACTAATGATGTACTGTATGGTGACTAACATAACATAATAAAATAAAATTTAAAAAAAAGAGGAGAATTTTAAAGAGGTGACCACCATCAGAAGGAATGTCTGGATTTATATCACTGGAGAGCCATCTAATGATTTCCCCTTCATCTCCCCAAATTAACATTAGTGTTCTAAGTCTCAGTCTCAGATGATTCTGTGATATTATATTTGTCTATATAGCAGGAAACAAATCAGACTTTACATATTTTATGTAAGTGACTTAAAGTTCAAAGCCCTAATTGCTTTCCTTTCTCTAATGGACACTGCGCTGGGCCATCCAGAGGCCTCCGCCCTCTCAGAACTAAGGCATTCATTTCCCCAGCTGCTGGGAATGTTGGTGGCTGACAGCTCATGATTGATTCCTGTGGCCGAGATTGTTCTTTGTTAAAGAGAACTGCCTAAGCTAAGCTCACATCGCCTTCCTGGGAGCAGCCCACATTCAGTGACTGGTCAGAGATGTAAGGCCAGGCTCTTTGCCCCAATTTGGAATGACAATGCAGAGCCACCCCCGCTTCAGAGCAAACCATGGGATTGGCTGTGATCTTGGTTATGAATGCATCACAGCCCAATTTCTCCCTCTGCTCACTCCTGATTTCTTCCTTTTCCCTCAAGAGTCTATCCAGAGATTACTCCTTCCCAGGGAACTTGATCTGTGATAGTTGGTGTGTTAGGAGGGGTCCCCAGAATGATTCAACAGTAAGATTTGGGAGCCAGATCATCCATGAGCCAGTTAATAATAACTCCTATCACTGATGGTAGGTGGAGCACGGATGGACTCTAGTATGTGTCAAAACTTTCAGTGGTGGTGAACTGGGATGGTAAACTAGTGAACTAGAATATTTAGCAGGTCTGATATATGAGGCATTTGAGGAACATGGAGGAAATGGTAATAATAAGGGTAATTCATCACCACTGAAAGACTAGGTATGTAAGCCAAATCCTGCTTTGTGGCATATCACGTGACTTTCATCTCCTGCCATTGGAGGGCAAACAAAGTTGAGAACCATGCTCAAGACTTACAAAAAACAAGAGTCGTATAACTCCCAACAATTCAACATCCCTGGCAGGTCTGATACGCCAAGGCCAAGGCCCCTGTTTAGAAGGAATGGACCTTGAGACACAAGATGAAGATATCTAGGTTGATGCACTTGACAATCTTAAGTCCTCAGGTTCTCCTGTAGAAGTAATGCACTCCTCCTTGTTAAAGGCTAATGCCCCCGCCCCCACAACTCCCTTGATGGAAGGCAAGGCAGAGGGACTCTGTCCTTGAAAGATAACATGGATTCTACTCAGGACCTGCCCTATCTTCCTCTCCTGGCCACTCAAATTACTAGATTTAACTCATACCAAAATTTGGCCTGGGAAGTGCTGGGCATGCTAAGTGAAGAAAGGTATCGTAGGCCAAAGGAGCTACAGGACCTAGATAACAGTACTGACAGGGACAGGAGAGTTGTACAGGACTGAATTCCAAAGATTAAGGAGGGGGTAGAACATAAAGGGAGATAAGGGAGAATTTATAGGTATGAAAGTAACATAGAATTCAACACTTGGCAAGAACCCAGTTAGACAGTGCTAATACATCACTAGGAGGGTTCTCAGGAGCTTAGAGAAAGTAGTGGCCCACACTAAGTAATGTAGAAATACTGTACCATTTGGTTGAAGGAAGGATCAAAAGCATCAGGAAAGTAGGCAATAATGGGTATGCCAGTAAAAGCTGGGAAACCTACAGGATGATTCTGGTATACAAGAAGGCCCAGAAAAGCATACTACTTAACAAATCAGTAAGGAATACACGGTTGCAGAGGGCAGAAGCATTGCAGGGAAGCTCAGTGATGGCCAATGTTAGTAGATCACACCTGCCAATGGGAGATGTTACAGAATTAAGCTCCCTGCTAGGGGGGAGGGAGTGGCTTTTAGTCATCTGAAGCAAAGTGGGTGCAATTATTGTGATGAGCATCAGGGACAAAGTGGAAGTTTCTAAACATATATCTTTAGACTTGCTAGAGCAGAAATATCTGGAGAAAAAATATATATATACACATTTCTCATTTTCCACCCCATACCTACAAAATGACAATCTTTGTGGGTGGACCCCAGGAATGTGTATTTTTTAAAGCTTTCTGGATGATTCTGGTGTGCAACTTAATTTAGGAACTGCTGCTACATCAGGAACTCAGACTCAAATCAGCCTAAGATGTATATACATCTTGCTCCATCTTCCTGTTCCAGCTTATTACAGAATGGAGAAACAAAAATGGTCAAAAGTTTGGTACTATTAATAAAATGTGGAGAGCTGATGTATAAAGTTCTCAGGAATGACTGGTATATTTTTGACTATTGGACACTGACTACTGCAACTCATCCCATTTCTCTTGTTACTCAGCTCAGAACAAGGTAGCCAACCTCTGGCTTTCAAGAGAACTTTATCATTTGTGTTTCCAAGTGTTAACCTCATCCCTGGCTGTCTCTCATTTTTGCAATCCAATTTCCCTTTCACCCCAATTTCCTCATCTCTTTCTTGTTATATCTATATTCCTCCTATCACTGCAGGCAACCTCAAACCCATTTTTTTGTTATTGTGAGGAACAAGTGAAGAATCAATTAAATGAAGAAGGAGAAAAAGGATCGCATTAGCGTTTAGAAATAGAGGTGGTCATGGATGTACAGGACCTGAATTATTCAGAATATAGATGATCACAAGCTGCTTTTATCAGACCATTATTCTAGAATGAGAACTTACCACTGGGCATTTTTCTAAACATTGGGCAGTTAAATATGCTATACATACATATATATAATATTTGTATATATCTATATATCATTGGGCAGTTAAATATGCTCTCTCTATATAATATTTGTACATATCTATAGATATATTTGTATATATTTGTATATATCTAGATAGATAGATACCAAGAGGAAAAAATAAGAAGGTATGGGAGGATGAATTTGGCCATGGTTGGTCTGGGCCCTGACTAAAGGTTTGGGTTTCAGTGTTTTTCCTCCGACATGACCAGATCCCCACCAGGTATTGGTCTTCAGACCCAAAGTACTCACAATATCTGTACCCAAGGCAACTTTAGTCAGGTGGAGAAGGTATGGAAGGCAGGCCTGAGGGATATGCTTCGTAATCATTCTTACCTTGTCCACAGAGTGATATTTACTATAACTGTGGATCCCTAAATTCCCATTTGATCCTGTTCTTTTCCTACCCAGTAGCCCCTATATGTTTTATATTAAGATTCTGAGTCATGGGAGGGGAAGTGAAAAGCTTTCTCTGGAACAAATCTGGAATGGAAACCCAATAATTTTTTTTTTCAGGCTGGATAAATGTCCTAAATGAAAGTGCCAAAAAGTCTGACATTATGTCCCTGATTATAAGCTTTTTTCTGTCCTTCTGTAATTGGTAATTCCTCGGAAGAATAAAGCAACAGTCTTCAAATGTACCAGAGTTTTAGAAATACAGCTTGCACACATTGAACTTTTTTTTTTTCCTCTCTGGAAGGTAAATGATCATGATAAATAGCAATTCCACTTGTGAGACTCCTAGGCAACTTTGCCCCCTAAGGAAAAATGAGAATATAAAATCAAGCTAAAATGCATTTGTCTTCATTTCAAGAGTATGTTATTCACTTCTATTTATTTAATGGTGTGTTCTATCAGTCTTTGACTGGGGTTGCCTAATATTCTTGTGCCTCCTAGAGGACTTACAATGACCCTACTACATTCCAGAGCTTGCCCCTGAACTAAGCTTGTCTTCCAGCCTATCTTCCCACCCGTACATGCCCTCCAGTCCTTTAGAGACATCTGTGTTATAAGGAGAAGTAATACATATCCCTTGGTCCATACCAAAGTATGAGGTGAACCTCAGGGCTTTTCAGCCCACAAAGGTGCTTGACTATGTAAATGCGACCCTAGTCTACTTTGGAACTCTATAAATGCTTATGAGAGCTAAGAAATCTGAAACTATAGGGGAGGGGGGTGGGGCATGGGTTAGCCCAGTGATGGGTATTAAATGGAGCA
This sequence comes from Zalophus californianus, assembly GCF_009762305.2. Taxonomy (NCBI): domain Eukaryota; kingdom Metazoa; phylum Chordata; class Mammalia; order Carnivora; family Otariidae; genus Zalophus; species Zalophus californianus. The sequence continues at coordinate 166,218,758 of NC_045597.1, read as the reverse complement.
CTGAATGGAGCACTGGGTGTTACACACAAACAATGAATCATGGAACACTACATCAAAAACTAATGATGTAATGTGTGGTGATTAACATAACATAATAAAATAAAAAAATGTAAAAAAAAAAAAAAAACCAGATGGGTTAGCACGGTGATGGGTATTGAGGTCATGTATTGCATGGAGCACTGGGTGTTATATGCAAACAGTGAATCATGGAACATTACAAAAAAAAAAAGAAAGAAAGGAAAGAAAGGAAAGAAAGGGAAGGGAAGGGAAGGGAAGGGAAGGGAGGGGAGGGAAGGGAAGGGAGGGGAGGGGAGGGGAGGGAAGGGAAGGAAGGAAGAAAGAAAGAAAGAGAAAGAAATCTGAAACCAGAGGGATTTTAAGGCATAATAGAATAAGCTCCTCACTTAAGCACAAATGACTTTTGCAGAAAATTAGCCAATATTTAACTGGCTTATCTGGAGAAAGGAATGCAGCCTCATATTTTTATGGCATTTTATTATTTATCATGACATTTTACAATATTATTCATGGGGTCTAATGAAAAAAACTATGAAGGAGGCAGAACTGGTGTCATGACTTTCTTCATATAACCACTTTCTCTGCCTTACTTTCAGATACTGACTCCTCTCAGTCTGTAATACTTATGGATCTACATTTATGATACACAAAAGAATTAACTAGTTCAATTGCTCAGCCTAGTAGAGTTGCTAAAACATTATCATCATATCCTTTTGGACAGGATAACCACTTTCAGGCCTTAGCTTCCTCATCTTAAAATAAAGGGTTGGTATTATAGGATTGTTTAGTGTCCATGTAGCCCTAATACCCTATTGACCTATAAAAAGTCCTAACCAGAGCAGGTGTTTCTCCATGGACTTCCGCAAGACGGCAATGTAGGAAGATCCTAAACTCACCTTCTCCCAAAGACACACTAGATCAATAGTTACATATGGATCATTTTCCTCTGAAAAAGATCTGAAAACTGGGTAAACTGCTTTTCCACAACAAAAGACAAAAATACCACATCAAGATGGGTAGGGGAGGCAGAGACATGGTCTTGCCAAAAACCCCACCCCACGTGTCACCAAGCCAGTGCTTCTCTTGGAGGAGTGAGGGTTTGGTGCCCCACATCAGGCACCTTAATACCTGGGATCTGCACAGAGAGATAAGCCCCTATAACATCTGGTTCAGAAACCCAAGGGACCCAAAGTGCTATAGGAAATGGAGAGTCCCCCTTTAAAGAGCTCATGAGCATGTGCATCTCACTCATCCCAAGACCCAGCAAAACCAAGCAATTTAAAACACACCTAGACTGTATGTGAAAGAGATTATCTCCTAATCTAAAAATACCTGCTGGAGGGGTAGGGGACAGTTGAAACTCTGCCTAGAGATGGAGGCAGAGAAAGACTCCAGTTTTTGCACCCTCTGCCTACCCTGCTAGTACAGGTGGACGAGCTCAAAGGTGGCACCCTCCCGTTCCCTTTTAAGACTGGAGTGGCACTATCCCAACTGCTTTGCTGAAGCCAGAAAGCATGGGTAGTTGTGGTACTGCGTGGCTCCCTGGCTGGGGCTGCCAAGGGCAAGCAGTTGCAGGGTTCTCTGGCTCCCAGCTTAAAGCAGGTACACAGGCACAGACAAGGCTCTCCCACTGCATTCCTAAAGCCTGCAGGCTCTGTCGTCAATACATTTTCCTGCTGCCTTTCTGAAGCCAGAGAGCGTGCCCTACCCCCTACACTCTCTAGCTGCCCAGCTAAAGTCAGTGGGCACGTGCAATCCACATATGGGTTTCCCCTTGATTGCCTGGCCCTGGTGGCTAAGTGGGCTGCATTCTTGAGCTTCATAGGAATGTAACAACTGGAAAGACAGTGCTTGGCAAACCACCACACCAGGACAGTGCACAGATAATAGACTGAAATGCAAGCCCAGTCTTCCCATGAAAGTCAAAAGACCTGTTGACTTAGTCTGGAGCTTCCGCTTGAGAAACATGCTTCAGGTTTCTCACACATCTAGAAGCTAAAGAAGCACTCTCAGGAACTGTAAGCACAAAGACACCATCCTTGCACATGAGGAGCCAATCCAAAGGTTCCTGACCCTGAGATCCTAGAGCTTTCTTGGATATTGTTCCTATGAAGCCTCATCATTGAGCTTTTCTTTTGATTTGTGAGCCACCCAGTATCCTTCCCTAAGGAAGGATGCAGTGAAAAGTTTTCCTTGGGCATTGCTGAAGAATCCACAAATGAGGTTTAGTTGGATGCCTGTTATGAAAGAAGACACAAAACCTGGATTAGAACGGTATCAGTCCTGATGTTAGTGAACAGGGACTTCTCTGTCTTATTCACTAGCCTTATCCTTAGTGCCTAGTAGAGTCACTAATGCTATAGTATATTAACAAAATATTTGTTGAATGAATGAATGAATGAATGAATGTTATCCAGGCAGAGAAGGAGAGAGCAATTAAAGAGAGTCCCAGACAGAAAAAGTATCACATTGAGATGAAAGAAAACATGGTATGGTAAAGAAACTAAAAAGAAGTCAGCCTGCATGTGGTCTAGAGAGCCGGAGGAGGGATGGTTAAAGATGAAGAGTGGTCAAATCATGAAGGAGTAGAGGCCTGGTAAAAGTGCAAAAGGAGAAGTGAAAGGGTACATCTTTAAAATTTAAGCAAGGGAGAAAATGATAAAAATTGCATTCAGAAAGGACACTGGTTGCAAAATGCAGGTTTGGGTTGGAGAGGCAATGAACTGGAAGTAGGTGGCTAGCCTAGGGTCCAGTAATGTGTGGCAGTATTTCATGAGAGACTTGTAAGAGGTAAAATATGGTGATGGAGAGCTAGCAGGTAGGGATGATGTCTGATTTATGGATTGTCTGCCAAATGGGGGAAGATGCCATTGACTAACCTAGGGAATATGGGGGAAGAGCAGGTGTCAAAAGAATGGTGATGAATTGAGTTGTGGACACAATGAGTTTAGGTTCTATAGGACATGCTAATGTAGAGGCCCAGGAAGCATCTGGATATATGGGTCTGGAGCCAAGGGGAAGTATGTGAGCTGAAGACGTGGGTTAGGCAGTCATCAGCATAAAGATATAACAGAAGATGTAGAAGTAACTAAGATTGTACAGCAAGGTAATGTAGGTTGAGAATAGAAAGCCCAAGACAAAACCCTGTGGAGAGGAATACGAATTCTTAAGGACAGACAGAAGAAGATAAGCCTGAAAAGAATATTGGAAAGGAGCAGATAGAGAAATAGGAGACACAAATATTTTAAAAGCCAAAAAAAAAAAAAAAAAGGAAATATTTCAAGAAGGAAGGAGCAGTCAAAAGCTGCTCTGAAATCAAGTGAGATAAGGACTTGAAGTTTGTGCTGCATTTAGCAACAAGGACATCACTAGGACTCAGTGAGAATGATTCCAATGAAGGAAATAGAGAGAAGTCTGTGGGGGAGAGGGAAAGGGAAGAGGAAAAGTAGAGAAGTGAGGTCAAAAATCTTCTTAGGAGTTTGTCCTTGAAGGGGAGGTGGAAGAAGGCAATGGCTAGAGAGGGATTTGGGGTTGTGGGGGGGGGGTTGTGGGTTTAAGATGCAAGCATGTGAGCATCTTTACTCAGTGATGGTAAGGAGACAATAGGGGGAAAGGGGGTAACAAATAGAAGATGGGACTAGAAGTCAAAGAGATCAAATCCAGCCAGGTATTTCTCCATCAACTGTCTCGTGTTTTCCAAGTAACAATTTCAAAGTTCTCTATTCTCTCAAAATTCTTACCTCTCTGCCCCAACTCACTATCAACTGAAGATAGCTCCTCATACCTCATGAGAAAACAGAACCATCAGATAGGAGCGCCTTGGACTTGTTGTATCCATGCACATCTTTTCCTCCTTTTATCCTGATAAGCTGAAAGGTTTTCCAACTCCTGTTGCCCCACTTGCCCTCTCACTCATCCATTCATTCAACATTTCAAATAACCCCAACCTTGTGCCAAGTGTGCACTGGGCCCAGGAGACACAAAGTTGAAAAAGTCCTTCTCCCAAGGAGTTCAGGGTCTATTGGAGAGAAAGACAGGTAACCATACTCTAAATGGGTAATATTGTTAGTGCTGTGAAGAGCCATGAATGACCCCAAATTGTTCTTTTGGAATCTCAGATAGAAAATCCTGGTATCTCCTAAACTTCTAAAGATTTGGCCCTCTCAATTCATCAGTCCCAACCCATTAAGGAACATCATGGAAACCCTACAGAAAATTGCCATTTTAACACTGCAGAAGAAAACAAAAACCCAAATTCTCTGAGGCACATTTGACTCAATACAAACAAAATTTTCCATTTTGAAATACAAATGTACTCTTAATATATTTTCTCTAAGTGTTAAGTAAACAAAGCACCCCATACAATTTCAAGTGTCGTCATTTGTTTCTTAGTAGCAAATCTTAATTGTCATGTTCCAGGAACAAGGTTGTGGAACAATACAGGAAAATTCTCAATATATATTTTAGGTTTCCCTTGGATATAGTTTGAGGGAGGATGGTAAATATGATAGACAATGTAATTACCAGCATATTGAGTTTGCTACATTAAGATTGAAGTGTATTCATGTATGAATAACTGAAATGTATGAAATATTCAAACTGTATCAGTTTAAACACGACACTTGAAATACGTAGTTTCCAATGGCTTCTCTCTCAGCAATGAACAGTCACCATCTGGGCATCATCAGTAAGATACAGTGACCCCTTCCCAAATACCTCATAAAATGAAACTCATCTCAGAGAAAGAGAGCAGTTACTAAAGAAGATCAAAAGGACTGTGTGGCAGAGATTACCATATGCCCCCCATATCACTATTTTCCCCATCTTCCTTTTAGTCCTAGAAAACTCTGAATTTTTCCTGGATACGTGGCCACTCAACTAGAGGCTATATTTTCCAGATTTCCTTGAAGGTAAGTGTGGTCAAATGATGATATTTTGGCCAAAATGATAAGCAACTTCTGTGTTATATCTTCTAAATGGACACTGGTTCCTCTCAGTTCCCTCTTTTCCTCTTCCCTTGGGCTGGAAAGAGGATGTGATGCTTATGGCATGGCTTTGACCATGCAGCTGTGGACAATAATTGAGGGGAAGGCAAAGCAACAAGTCTCAGCAAACCTGAGACCATAGACTGCTGGTGGGGCAGGACCATCCACCTAGCCCACACTTCTCATTCTCACCTCTGAACTGTTATGCAAAAAAGAAGTAAACTTCTAGGGTTTTAGAGCCATAGTATGTTTGGGTCTCTTTGTTACAGTAGCTTAGTCTGACCCTGACTAATACAGACTGGTTCTAGATAACTTTCTCCAAGAGAAGGAACCCCTGTTGGTGCCCCCTCATACTCAGTGGAAGATAATCACACATCCCCCTGGAGCTCAGTGATCACTAAGACCTCTAGAGGATCACCAACAGCCAACCTGAGTCTAGAGAGCACGCAAGACAAGGATGGCAATTGAGTGTGACGTACCCATCTTTAGCATACTGGTCTTATGAGTTTCTATGACATTCAGTGCCAAAGAAGCAGTTAATTATTTTCATTATGGTGTTTCAGGGAGAAAAACAACCAGGTAGTCAAGGTAAAGGTGTACTTTACCTCTTGCTGCCACACTCTGGCAGTCCACTGATACAGACAGCAGCTTAGCAGTGAAGGATTTTATAAGCAAAAATTATATAGAATAATTAGAGAAAAACAGCTTTTTGTGTACACTTAATAGTCAGCAATATGCTTTTTTTGTTCTAAGAGCTATTAGCACTGTACTCCCACACATGGTCACCATTTGCTATTTTTCCCAGTGGCACCCTCCATATTTTTTTCTATTACCCACTGAATGGTATACTAAATACATATTAAAATATAATTTTTTTCTGAAACAGAAGCTTCTGTTGCTAAACTGGTACACCAAAACATTTTCATTTTTCGTAAGAGTTAGAGTTCATTGTTGATTATAAACCCTATAAACAAACATCCCTTTATTGCCTCATTGACAATTACACAGTATCTTTACCCTCTTACCTACTCAGTGTTATGGAAACTATTTCAACAGAGTAGACATTTATCATTACAAGAGAAACTCCCATTTAGACATTAACTACCTTAGCTTTATTAGAAACTCATTTTCCACAGATGTCCAGGCATGATTTACTCCTTTTTATCAGGAAATAAATAATATCAGGTAATAGCTTCCTGTGGCAGAGGTTACATCTTTATTATACCCAGAGAAATAGATATCAACCAGTCAGAGAACAGCCAGATGGCTTACCCTTCTTATCAATAAAATTTAATTTTCACTAAGCCAATTGTGACCAAGCTCATTTTTAAATAGGAAGCCGACATTTAGGATTCTTAAATGAGGCAGCAAATATGACATCCATGAGAGTTTCAAATTTGCACTAACACAGATCCCAAGTCAGAAACCTAGGCCTCTTCTTTGACACTAAGCCACTCATTCATCAATTCCTACTGGTTCCATCCCATATTATCTCTTGAATCTGTCTACTCTTTGTGTTTCCAATGCCACACCCTTAGTGTAGTCCTGTCATTTCATACCTGGTTCACTGACACAACCAGCTCCTGCCTCTCCCATCCTTCCTCCTCCATGCCATCACAATGGGCTGTCGAAAGCAGAAGTGCATCCTTTTTGGAAGAGAGCAAACTGCCTAAACGTGGTTTTAAATGTCTGTTTGATCTGCTCTCCTGCCTAGTTTCCTGCCTTATCTGCTACCTCCCTATCCCTTTCCTCTGACACTACGTCCCATTTATGGACTAATTACCTGCAGTTCCCTCAAGTAGACATAGTTCACTTCTACCTCTGTGTCTTTGCAAACATTGTTCCTTTTGCTGAAAATGCCTTTCCCACTGCCCTCTCCACTTCCTTCCACCTTGATCGTAGTAGCTAACTGCTTTCCTTTAGTCTCCAGCATACACACCATCTTCCCAATGAAGACTTCCCTGGTCCTTCAAGGCTAGACTACATACCCTTCCTATATGCTTCCCCAGCATCTAAGTGAGTGTTTGATAAACTTTACAAACAACGGTATGGTCAACATTAACTGGTTAGTCTTGTAGGATCTTGTTCAGATGATTAGGTTGGGCAGGGTGTGTGCTCAGGTATGATTATTACTCTGATTTCTGGTTCTGACATGCACACCCCCCCACCCCCCGCACACTGACCTTAACAATGTCACCAGTAGGTGCATCAGTTAGGAACTGCAATAAACTGCTCATATCAGAGAACAAAAAATCACAGAGTCTTCAACAAAATAGAAGGTTATTGCTCTCTCACAGAAAGGGAAGTCCAAAGATGGATAGTCCAGGGCTGATCTGCCACACCACAAAGCACCTTGTCTAGCTGTACCACCACCTTTAGTGTAGGACTTCCATTCTCTAAGCCACAAAATGTCTCTGGGTCTCCAGACATCCAACCTTCATTCCAAACAAGAAAAGGGTCAAAGTAAGGGGGACTCTTCCTGATGGGTAAAAGGGAGCTCTTCTTGATGCCTTACCTATTGCCTTCAGCTTATTCCACATTGGCCACCCTTGTATGCAAGAAGGACTGTGAAATGAAGTCTTTTGAGTTGAGCACACTGGTGCCTCAAATAATATCCCATTTACAAAGAAGGGGGGAGTGAATACTGAGTAGACAACTAGCAGTTTACTCCACACTGAGAGGAGTTGTATAATCTCTTTAAGAAAATAACTGCTCTGCTTTATAAATTCAAATTTCACATAATCTAAGAAACAACGAATTGTTTGGAAAGAGGAGTCACAGCAGGGACTTTTAAAACAGTACATTTCAGGGCGCCTGGGTGGCTCAGTTGGTTAAGTGACAGCCTTCGGCTCAGGTCATGATCCTGGAGTCCTGGGATCAAGTCCCACATCGGGCTCCCTGCTCAGCGGGGAGTCTGCTTCTCCCTCTGACCTCTTCCTTCTCATGCTCTCTACCTCTCATTCTCTCTCTCTCAAATAAATAAATAAATCTTTAAAAAAAAAGATTGAAGTGTATTCACAGATGAATAACGGAAATGTATGAAATATTCACACTGTATGAGTTTAAACATGACACCCAATAACTGAGCCCATGCTGGCTTATCCCTAATGGAAAATATTGGACACTTTATTGTGTTTAAGTACACGATGGGTGATTTAATTAGATTACTCAGGGTCTTAAAGCTAGAAGAGTCTGTATAGATCATCCAGAAACCCTTTACTCATTTTTGAGATGAGAAAACCCAACTGGCTAACTGATTTGGTGAGAGTCACACAACCAATGAGTTGTACTGCCAAGGAGAGAACCCAGGCCCCCAGCCTTCAGTATTCCGAGGTTCTCTTTTTCTGCAGCATCCCTTAGCTTTCACTTTCCCAAATCTTACAGCCAGTGATCTAAGTCCTCCACCACACCCTGATACCCTTTATTTTATAGAACTATTTGTATTGAGTAGATATAAATCAGAGATTTTCAAAGTCCAGCTTAAATTCCCTGGCATCCTTAAGGCACTCCATGATTTTCCTAATGAGAATTAATTGTTCTTTGCTCTCCACTTAAATTACACTTTAAACTTCCATTTTAGAACCTAATTCCTTCTGATTTACATTAATTATTTTTGCTGGTGTCCCATTCTAGATTATAAGCCTTTTAAAGGACTTGTTTTTTATAGCCTCCAAGCAGCTGGTTTGCTCTTTTGTCTAGATCAGGTGTTCAATGTGTATTCATTGCATGAATGAATGAATAATATAATTATATTTTAACATTTTTAGGATATTTTAATTTTCTTTTTTTAAGCAAAGTATAGTTGACACCAATGTTACCTAAATTTCAGGTGCACAACATAGTGATTCAACAACTCTATATGTTATGCTATGCTCACCAACTGCAGCTACCATCTGTCACCACGTAATGCTACTATAATACCATTGACTATATGCCTTATGCTGTACCTTTCATCCCTGTGAATTATTCATTCTGTAACTGGAAACCTGGTTTAGTAGGTTTAATAGAGTATTTCTTTAAGTGTTTCTGTTTAAAGGTGTGTCTCTCTAGATTTAAAAATAAACAAAATTGTGCTCATCCCTCTATATTAGTACTTTCCATATTGTGCTGTTTGTTGTCTATTTACTCATTTAGAGTGTCCTCCAGCAGAATGCCAACTCTGCACAAATAGGCTTACTTATTACATTTGCTCCCTCCTATTCCCTAATGCCCAGCACTGTGTCTGATACAGAGCCAGCACCCAAGCATCCAATAAATGGGAGATAAGTGAATGAATCTCCTCTATTTCATAGACGCTCATAGGATTTTTGCAGTTTCAATCGAAATCTTTCTGAAGCATATACCCATGGAAGTAAATACCTCCAAACAGCTATTTTGTTCTTCCAAAGAAATTATTGTAGCATGTGTGAGAACATTCAGTGGGCAAATATGCAACATGTCTTAGAAAAAATGGAAGTGTGGTTGTCAAGGAGAAAAGATACAAGGACAAGAGTCTTTGAAGCTGTATCAAGGTGCCTGGGTGGCTCAGATGGTTAAGCATCTGCCTTCGGCTCGAGTCATGATCCCGGAGTCCTGGGATCAAGTCCCGCATCGGGCTCCCTGCTCCTTGGGAGCCTGCTTCTCCCTCTGCCTCTCTCTGTCTCTCATTAATAGATAAATGAAATCTTTAAAAAAAAAAAAAAAAGAAGCTGTATCATTAACTACTCCCAGTAATGCTGACTACAAACCAACCACAATACTTCAGTGCCCACCCAACAATAAGCAATTCTTGCTTGTGCCTCTGGGATGTTTGATCAGACAGCTCTGCTGATCTTGGCTGGGCTTGGCTGGGTGGTTCGTCTGGTCTCAGTTAAACATCTCACAGGTACAGGGAGATACATCGATGTACGGGGGTCAGCTGGCCTGCAGCTGAGATAGAATATTCTTGGCTGGAACGACCAGGCTAACTCAACTCTATTCCAAGTCTCTAATCATCCAACAGGCCAGCACAGATGTTCTTATGGTGAGAAAGAAGGTAAGAATGAGAATAAGCCTGACTGCACAAGTGCTTTCAAGACTCTGCTAACGCCATGCTTGCCAACAACTCGTTGGCCAAAGTAAGTTTCATGTCTGAGACAAGAATCAAAATAGAAGACCACTGTAAAGTTATATAGCCAACAGGGTGGGGTGGAGAAATAGAGCCAGTGTTGCAAATCTACCACAGAATAAAAACTGAATATTGATTGTTTAAATCTTTTGCCCCTAGCATGTAATAGTAGGCTTGATAAATATTTGTTGAACAGATGTGCAGATCAATGGATGGATAGATGAATGGATGAATTAATGAAACTAGTTTATGGGGCTCTTAACAGAGACTAGTCATCAATAATTCAACTATTGACTAGATTATGCCAGCAAGAAAACATTTGTCCTGAGATTTCCACAAGGTCCAATATAATAACTTACAAAAGAAGAAACAAGCACACACTTACTGGGTCCATCAAGCAGCTCTGGGAATGCGTTCTTCAGAATCCTTCTCTGACGAACATGAAGTATTTTTCAAGGTATCCACCCTTCTTTAGTTATAACAAATATTTCTGTGCAACTAAACTGAGTTTTTATCACAAATTCATTAAAGACATTCTAATATCTCTAATTCTTGCTTCTTTACTACACAAAACTAAAGTATCAAAAAAGTATCTTTGGGAAAAAAGAAAAGTATCTTTGGTCACAATTACAAGCTTTCTGATTTCAAGAACAGCAACATTAGAAGCCTCCTGAACCACAGCTAACCTCTGACAAAGCCATGCAAAAATCCAGTTTTAAAGTAGATCTCTACTCAGGAACCTTTAGTAGAGGAAGAAATTCTCCACAGGTGATTAGGTTGCACTATAAAATTCTCAACCAAAACTGAGAGCTGCTATAGCTTCTTGCTTTATGTAAACCCAAAACAGTATACAGCATTCTAATGAAATGGATTTAATAGAAAATTAATTCACCAAGTCAACGGGTTAGGATGATGAGACTTCTACATCGTACTCCTAGGTAACAGGAAAATGGCACAATTGTTCCAAGAAATAAACTCAAGAGTTTTTGGTGAGCTCTGTATGATAAGCAAGTGATCAATATTAATTGTTGATAGTATTTAATGTTTCAGATTGCCCTGAGGAACATGAAAAATTGGGTACATATAATTAGTTCACTAACATTTACTGACCCTTAGTATATGCCAGTCTCTGAGCTAAGCACTCTTAATTCATTGTCTCCTTTACTCCTTACAACATCCTATAACATGGGTATTTTTCAAATCTTTACATTTTCCTATACATATTATAGAGGAAAGAGCTAATACTGCCAACAGCAGGGAGACCATGCATCCTAGTTTGGCCTGATTTGCACTTGTTGTCCTGGCATAATTATTGATGACACTCACCTCACTCTTAGAAGTGCCCTGGTTTGGATGATTGTAATGATCACCCTGGTAAAGAAACTTGCCCACACAGCTAGTAAATGGCTACCAGGTGGGTTAATCCAACACCAAGGACGTCAATTTCACCTCACTGTCTTACAATTTCAGCCACAATGATGACTGACACAGTCCATTCCTGGTATCTGTCAACTTAAGTCCAGAGACTGAGAATGTAGAGATCCTGAAGTGTAATAAGACTAGAAAGTGGAACTTGAGTAAATTCTAGTTATATTCCCAAAAGACTGGGAAAAACTGAAGAGCCCCAAGAGCTGAAAAACAAGCAGGGAATAGATGCTTTCCAAAGCGAAGTTCCTGAAATTAATCCTTTGGATAGAAATTAAAACATTCTTTTATATACTTATATATCAACTAATTTATTGAATTGCTATTGCATTTATTGAATATGCACATTGAAGAGACCAAGAGTCTGTCCTAGCTCCTAAGTAAAAGAGAAGACAAGTTTACAGTTAGAATATCCTTCCTCTTTCCCATTTATCTTATTACCAGTAAATAGCAACATTTATCTCCTTACTTGCAACAGGAAGGATAGTTTGTGTTTTCAAAGAGGGTCAATTTGGGTAAAATGTAAATCAACAAAATCAAAATGCATTCTTTCAAAGTCCCGCCCTTTCCCCCAGTAGTAGGGATTATGTACATTAGCAGCACAGAAAATGTAAAAGAACTAAGGAGGAAAATTGTAGGGGAAATGCAAATAAGTACATTTCTTGTATTTATTCATGAGTAGATTTCTTGCAAAAAGAGACAATCACCCAGGTTCCTTAGATCACACTGACTGTTCTTTGCTAATGCACAAGACTAGGAATTCATGCATGTGTTCCTTATGCAAATCAAATTGGAAAAAAATTAACTTGGAGGAGTGGTTGTTTGCTTATAAAAGAAAACCCATTAAATTCTCTTGAGAAAATATATAGACTAAATCAAAGGAGGAGGAAATAACTAGTCCAAAAAGATGACAATAGTAAAAGTCGGCCCAAATTATAAGAACAGAGGCCAAATAAGAGTCAGGGAATTAAAAAAGCAATTAGAATAAACACATAGAGATGTGAGAGGAAAGGAGAAATAGAAATAAGGCCTTATTACAGAATAATTAGAGAGAGTGGTGGTGACTCAGAATTGCTCCTCCAAACTACAGTCTACATAGTGAAGCCAGAGCATCTCAAACTCGCAGGGGATGCATCCATTGTAGACAGTGACAACAGATGTCCCAGCTGCTTGATTGCTCTGGAGAGAACTGTGCGAGCAATAATGCAAACCCCACCTAGGAGACAGAGAGAGAGAAAAAGTGAGAGAAAAAAAATTCATAAGGGAAGAAAGGAGCTGGGTGGTCGCTCAGCCATCTGCCTGACAACACCTACAGGCCCACCTGAACCATCCCAAGCAGATGAGACTTCCAGACCTGTAGCTCCATGATCCCCTTTGGTCACAGTGTCCTGGGGTGGAACATTGGTCAGAATAATTTCCTTCGTACTAATATCAACACTCTTTCATTCTGTTTGCAGTGCAGGGAGACGATAGGCGAGTCCCTCCCACCTTGTTTTCCTGTAGGGCCGACAGGCGCTAGTGTGGTGATAGAGTCTCCTGGAAGAATATTACCAAGAAACTCTCTTTGTCACCTCCAGGCACATTCATCGAGATCCTGGAAGCCTTTCCTCCTGAGAGGTGATTACTTGATTTTAAGAATTGGTGCGGTTTGAGAAGACCATTTTAAAAAAAATCAGTGTTAATGAAGTAAAGCTTCTCATAACTAGAAACACATCAAGGCAAGATGCTTGGGAAATGAGACTCTGTCCTCTGGTGGCTCTCCAGATATGGGTTCCATTGGCCAGGACCCACCCAAATCCATTGAAGTGTGACTGTCCAAAAACAGAGAGGCCACAAAGAATGGCACACAGGCCAACATTTGATCCAGGCAGCTCTGGACTTTGACAGCTTCCTCGGTTCTACCAACTCCTGTTTTAGGTGGTAAACATTCTCCTATTGCTAATACTAAGAATAATAATAATGACACAAAATTATACAGTTGGCATTTATTGGTGCTTGCTGTGTATGGTTAAGCAGAATAATGACTCCGCTCCCACCCCCAAAAATGTCCTAATCCTCAGAAACCATAAATATGTTATGTTAATGGCAAGGGAGAATTGAGGTTGTTAATCAACTGACCTTAAAATCAGGAGATCATCCTGGATGACCTGGGTGGGCACAGGTCAAACGAACTTAGCTCCATGTCCAGACATGCATTGCTCTGCCCCAGATGTTAGACTGGCTCCATAGAAGCTTAAGAGCAGAAGAGGAGGGCAAACAGTCAGTGTCATGCTGAAGAGATGTGAGAAAGACCTGACCAGTCACTGCAGGTTTTGAAGACAGAGGAAGGGGCCATGAGCCAAAAAATGCAGGCAGCCCCCGAAGCTTGAAGAGCAACAATAATAGCAAAACCCAGATTCTCTTCTGGGGAGAGAAGAAAGGCAAGTGGCCCTGCCAACACCTTGAATTTATCCTGCTAACTCCCATTTTGGACTTTGGAGCTCCAGCGCTGTAAGATACTAAATGTGTGTGGTTTTAAGACATGAAGTTTGCAAAAAAGTGTCACAGCAACAATAGGCAGCTAATATACTGTGCCAAACTTCAGGCCAAGTGTTTCATGTCCAACTATCTCTCATTCTGGCAAACATTTCAATAAAGACATGATCATCCCACTCACATCAATGAAGAAACTGAGGCTCCTGGGTGGCTCAGTTGGTTAAGCGGCTACCTTTGGCTCAGGTCATGATCCTGGGGTCCCAGGATCGAGTCCTACATCGGGCTCCCTGCTCAGCGGGGAGTCTGCTTCTCCCTCTGACCCTCTTCCCTCTCATGCTCTCTATCTCTCATTCTCTCTCTCTCAAATAAACAAATAAAAAATAAAATCTTTAAAAAAAAAAAAGAAAAGAAACTGAGGCTCCCAATGTTTAGGGACTTACCTAAGGTCTCGGCTAGTCAAATGCAGAACTAGAATGCAATCCAGGCCTGTTTGACTCCAAAGCCCCGATCTCTTCTCTATTCAAGACTAACCCATATGGAATCAAACCTGAAACGACCTTAGCTCCACGTCCAGATATGCACTGCTCTGCCCCAGCTGTTAGACTGGCTCCATAGAAGCTGAACAAAGCACACGCGCACGCGCACGCACACACATATGCACGCACGCACCCACAGAGTCAATTACCATTTAAAAATAGCTCCCTATCCAAATGGCCAAATGAAAGTATTATTTTGGTCTAATTGGTCCTCATTTATTCACTATATAAGACTCTTCTGAAAAAAAGGATGGAAGGGGCCAGGGGTGACTTGTGAATGTAGCCTGAATGCTTGGCTGAAAGCACTTTGAATCAATAAGCAAGCTAGTGCTTTGGTCTAGGAAATTTACTACAGTCAAGTTTGAAATACTTTTCACTTTTATAATTAATTACCGTGGGTAATGCTTTTTGCTATTATTTTTTATAATTAATTACCAAGCATTGCTAGTCGCCAGCAACTTTTCATACATTGCTTAAGCATACAGAGATAAGAAATCAGAACTGTAACTAGAGTGCGTGTTCATGGATTACTAAAATACTCACATAAGAATTACACACTAATTCAACTACAATAAAAAAAAATTACACTTGAAGAGCTTATAATATACTATTCCTTCCTCTTCTGAGAAACATTTGAGCAGAAGCCTAGCATGGTTACCATGGCAACTATAATGCAAAATTGTCAGTAACTTTATGAATTGCAAATTCCTCTAAGGGTGTTGGGGATTTTTTTTCCTACTTCCATTTTTAACCATCTCATATGCATTATTCCAGCAATATGTTAAACAAGGTTTTTGGGAACTCATGCATCATTTCAAAACAAGTTATGTTCTAAATGCTCAAATTCCATTATTTAACAAGAGAAAGCTAAACAGGGAACACCCAATTTGCCGAATATTAAATTGTCCATTGTTTTTAATGGAGTTCCTAACACATTTACTACCCTCACCTTTTCTGAAAAGGATCCAGTTAGTCAAATAAAAGGAATCACTATATTCTTCATCACTGTCTGTATCTCCCTGAGAATGGAGAAAGGGACGGTCCTAGTTTAAAAACAAAACAAAACAAAACAAAATAAAAATGCACAAGCCCACAATCTGCTTTTCCTCCAAGTAACTTCAGTCACTTTCTGCATCAAACCTTTAATCAAGTGAATGGTCAATGTTCACTATTGTCCTTTCTCAATACCATCTTCTCTCATGTTCTCATTAGACCACGAAAATGACCCAGACAAGTTCCTTGAGTAGCGAGTTTCCCAACATGGTCTGTTGGTGTTGGGAGGTTAGAGACTTGGAAAGATAGCCAAAAGCATGTGTGACAATGTGAGTGCTTTCTCACTTACAAATACTTGTAATGACAGGTGGGGATACCCACATAATCATAATTGGTTCTGGTGCTAGAACTGCCATTTCCTAGCTATGTGGCTTTGGACAAGTCACTTATGCTTTGCGAGCTTCTGCTTCCTCACCTCTAAAACAAGGATTTTAAATTTTTGCTCCGTCCACTTCACAAGACTGTTGTAAGGATCACATGAGATCATGTATTTGAAAGCCACCATGTCCTACTAAAATATTACTCTCAATTCTTCTCAATTTTTATTTCAGATAACCAGTACTAAGAATCTCCAAAATATGAATATTCTTTACTTTCAGAATCTGATGTCAAGAAGATAAATGCTGATTCATACCTTGGGTGTCTTGGGGTTTAGAAAATAAATTGAAATAAAGGTAAAAACAAAAAGATCAGAATGAAATCCTATTTTATGAAGGAAAACCTACATTTTTGTCTCTGATCAGTTTCCAAGTTGCGAGACCTATTGTTGGCAAGACTACACACAGAGAATGACTGCATTCAAAGCGTATCTCTAAGACAAGTGTACATCCATGTGCTCACTGAGCTCAAGGAGGAACAGCATTTTGTGAAGCCAAGTGAGTCTACTGTTTGTTCCTCTCTGTGCTGTTTTGTAGCAACTTCTCAAGGTTGGAAGAATGCTAGTGTTTTTCCTATCCTTGAACAGTAGTCTTCAAAAAGGATGTAAGTATGGCAGAACCCCTGTTAGACATAAATTATTGTGTACAAGACAATCAGAGAAACATGGTGGAGAAGCTTTAAAAGACTAAGACTCTGATTTCTGGGACTTTCTTTTCATTCCTTCATTTGTTCACTTACACATTGACTGAGAGCCAATTCTACTCTATTCCAGAAAATAAAAGGAAGAATCAAACACATTTACACTCATGAAGAGCTCTCTGATTTATTGAGGGGAGAGTATATGATCTTTTTTTCTAGCCCTAACTGCATCGAAAGGCCATCAGGACACAGAAATGGCAAAGACTTCCACAAATGGGGCAGGAACAAGTAAGGAGAGACTTCTCAGGGAAAGTGTGTGTGAGCTGCATGGATTTAGGAGTTTTCCAGGTGGAGAATTGGTGGCAGGGATTCTGCAGAGTAGAGGCATGTGGAAATGCTTGGGAAGGTGAGATTGGAATGTTGAAGACCCCCATGGCTAGAGCACAGAATGCCAAGGATGGGGAATAATGACCGAGGAATCTCATGGAGCAGGTCCAGGTCCAACTCGTCAGCATGCAGTATGTGCAGAAGCAATGGGGAGTCAGAATATTTTAAATAAGGAAGGGGAATGACCCTGTCAGATCTGGGTTTTAGGCAGGACCCTTTAGGAGTAGCAGAGTCAAGCAAAACAAGTACAAGTGGTCAAAGTCCCTGCCATGTGCAACAAGAGAGCCTGCTTTCATCAGAGCAGACCCAAAGCCCAATGGTCTCGAGGGCATGAAAAGCCTGGGAAAACTATGGCAAGGAAGTCAGAATCCACTGGACTCCACAACTTCCTGAAGAGTGAGAGAAAGTTTGAAGAGTGTCAGCATTATCTCAGAAGGTGAGCACACAGATTCCACAGTATCTCTGCCTTCCCCAACTTGGCAATAATACAAAAATGTGGTCGATTCCCTTCACTCCACGTAACTCACACCAGATGTGGATGCCCTTCGACTCTTCCACAGCTACAGTTCCCAAAATCATTTCTTTCCAGAGGTCAGGCATATGGAGCTCATTAAATCCCACACGCCAACATTTTAACTGTGTAAAACTTTTTATTTGCAGTGCAATTGAATGTTGAATTTGATTTACGCAGCACTGTGTATTCTTCGTTCTGGGAGGACGGCCTGCTCACCTAGGAGCTTGTGGCAATGGAGAGGACCTTTGGCCAAAAAGTTGGAATTGGAAATCTAGGCTTTGTGAATCATTTATAAAGAATGGAGAGCTTCAGGTCTTAGAGAAGGTTTATGTGACCTCCTTGTTATACAGGCAAGGAAACCAAGACCTGAAGAAGTTAAATGACAGAGGTAGAGGCTGGGACTCGGGTCTCTTGATTCTCAGTCCAGTGGCCTTTCTTCTAGTTCCCCTGCCTCTCTACAGTTCAAAATACAAAAGAAGAAGAAGAAGAAGAAGATGACAACGATGGCCGGGGAGGCGGGGAGGGGGAGAAGAAAGAAAGAAAAGAAAGGAAAGGAAAGGAAAAGAGAAGAAAAAAGAAAAAGAAAGGGAAAGGAGGGTCTTATCTATGATGAAATTCAAAAACGAAAAAAAAATTACCTATGTGTAATGTACCAGCACATTCATATCATAGTATAAAAATGAGAGAAAATTGATGAGATTTGTCTGAAAATGACTTGCCCTCTGTTTGACTGGTATACAGTTATGGAATACATGATGCATGGCTCCTGGATCAAATCTGAAACACGAAATAACCTGCTCAAAGTCACGTGGCCTGTGAGTCTAAGTCTGGGTTTTTTTCTCTGGAAATGGGCATAATAACATATACATCAAAATTAGATTGTTTTATTTAATTAACCTTTCAGAAAATAGCTTAAAAGACAGTGGCTAGTATTGTGTTTTATATATTATATATGTGGGTTTGAGCTTAAAATAGTTTCCCTGGGAACTCACCATATATTCATTCCCATGATGCTGTCATTGTTCAAAATATTTGGTACATTTTTTTTCCTTTGGAACTGCTGCCAGAGCTAGCTTTTACATCTTAGGAGAAAAATCATCCCTTTAAGCCTACGTTTTGGCCAAGAAGAGTTTTACTCAGTTTTATCAACTTCATTCACCAGTGTTAGCTGTGAGGGAGTTTTAACTATTTGTGAAAACAACAGCCAAATACAAAAGATGAAGATTTGCCATGACTTAGGATACTCAAAAGAATTTGCTTCCTCAGGTGGAGGGGATACATTTTCTATTTGCCAGATCAGACCCAGGAGCCTTGGGAAAGTCACAAACCATGGTACCAAACCCTGTTCCAGAGTTGAGAAGGTGGGAAACGGGATGTTGAGGACTCAAGGTCAGCCCTTGGAACGCTAGAACTTTCTGGAACTTTCGACATAGAAATCTTTCCTCTCAGAAACGATTCCATGTGGATTTTCACAAGTAGGAAAGATCATTCTAGCTCCAGGAACGATTAATTCTCATTCTGCGTGAGGGATAGAAGGAAAAGAGAAGGCCTGTGAGGGCCGCTCCCGACCTTGAACGCAAAGCAGCCCGCGGAAGACACAGAAGGACACCAGGCTGCTCCTACCCACTCCTTATTCAGGATAAACTTGTCCCCTCTCCTCTCCACTGAGACAGACAGACACAGGCATGCACGCGCACACACACACACGATTACAGACTCCCTGCCTCTGAAACTTTCAGGGATTCTAAGGTTAGCATCTTGCTTGCAAATTGCACCTCGAACATTTTCATTCTTCATGTTGTTATCATTATAACCCTATCATTACACTGCTGCTAATCATGAATAAAACAATAAACAGAGGAAAAAGTCCTTTCCCTGGTGAGCGTAAATAATTGCAGATGAATACCTCGTGTTTGGGCTCTGCACCACGTAACGTTCTATGCTATTATGAGCAATATCAGAGGATGTTTTATCGCAAGGGATCATTTTTTCTAATAGTCATGTTTACTCCCCTTTCAGAGTCCAGCCTTGTCCTGAAGGCCCTACAAAGTTCCTGGGAGGGAGTTTGCAGCTCTGGCCTGCAGGCGATGGAACAAGGATCCTTTCTCTCTGGGAGTAATCCTCACGGGAAAATGTGAAGCCAAGCAGAAGAGGGCAGGAGGTTCTTCTTTCGCCAGAAGTTGAAAGAAAAAAAAACACATAGGATATGGAGTCTGGAGGGAGCTTCGCTGCTGGGGGTGAAGGAGCAAGGAAAGGAAATCCAGCATTTCCTTTGAAAATCTATCATGCCCCTGAAAGGCTACTGGGAGGTGAAACCAGCCTATTGTACGGGCCAGATGGGGCGTGGGGCTGCAGGTGGCTCCATTTTCTTCCCTCCCCTGCCCACCATTGTGGCTCTGCTCGCTCTCCCTCCTCCCCCAGCAAGGACAGTTCAGACATGCACTGGAGCGCTTTTGGCCACCCTCGGATAATAGAACAGCCTCGTGTTCAGGTATTAAAAGTTCATCTACTCACCTGTTCTCAAAGCCTTACAATCCCTCGCCCACTTAAGGTTCCTTTTCCCCGCTCAGTAGTGAGCGAGTCTCTGCTTCTGCTGTTTGTCCATCCTGTTAAAGAACAGTCCCCCGCCCCACTCACTGTGCTACTTTTGGCTCCCGCAGGGTCAGGACGGAGACGAGAGACAAGGGATAAAGGGTCTATTAACTGATGACCTTGTATTCTGTGAAGATGCCTTTGGTGTGTTGGCTGCACAGATGCTGGCTCCTTCTCACATGTTGCGGGGTTCTTAAGAGACACGACCATCCCCCTTTCCACTGGGTGCTGCCCTCTGACACCACAGTGTCCCCGCCCTTACCCCCACAGTGCTCTCTCAGGCTGACTGTGAAAACACTACACGCACTCCCCTTGCCGGGTTTGCTGTGCCCTGGCAGGAAGTCCTCTAGGGCGATGCCTTTCAGGACGACTCAAGCAGGCATTAGCCATCCATGCCATTCCCCTCCCCAGCCCAACCTGGAAGCCTAGAGCCCTGTCACACTGCCCTCTGCATTGGCTCGGCCAACAGAAGGAGCTCCAGGCAGTCTCCTGCCTTTGGACTTCCGCAGGCTAGAGTCAGGATCCTATCTCCACGCCCCGCAATGTTCAAAGGACCCACATCAAGATCTCAAGAGAATTCTGAGTCAAGGTCTCTGGAGTGTCACTCCATGAGTCATGGCTATACGTCACTGAGTGAACAGTGAGTCCAAGCCACCAACATGCCCTCCAGGATGAGAACCATCCCCTCTCCCTCTCTATACCCTCGGCTCCCTGTATGGCAGGTGGCTCTAGCTAGGATTTCAGATCATGTTTCTCTTGAGAATATATAAGCTTTTTGACTTAATCAAATACTGTAAGCATAATATCCTTCTCTGTTATCATTTTAGGAATTTACAGAGATGAATATGATTTCATATCTATAACACATGAAGTATAGATTTTTAGATTCATTAGGATATGTAATTCTGACATACAAAAGTTTACACTCATAAGCAGTATTTCCACAGCACTCAGGTCAAGGATGGTCTCTATCTATAGTGAAATTCATCTCTATTCAATTAAAGTTAGTCCTGAAAACCTTGTCAAACATACATAATATAAGGTACTTAATTCTTTCATAAATTCTTACGAAAGTGATGGATAGGTGGATGGATGGAGAGATGAAATATTTTTAAAGCACCAAATGTAGGAAGTCAACATGAAATTAGAGATGGATTTGGTTTCTTATTCTTCAACATGATAGCTGTGACCTTGGGAAATGTCATTTAACCTCTTTATGTCTCAATGTCCTCGTCTGTAAATAGATACAAATACGGTCATCACAAAGCCTCGCTCTGAGCATCAGATAAGATAACCCTGGGAGCTCTAGAGCTACATATAACAGAAGGGTGTTCGGGAGATGGGGGCAGAGGTTCTGCAGCTGTTACCTTGAACAATTTCCATGTTTCTGTGACTCACTTTCACTACCTGCAAAAGAGACATTGAAAGACTTCTCTCCAGCTTTCCCTGCAAGGCAGCCCATGCAGGGCATATCGGAGGCCCTTTGATTTCAGGCCCCAGTGGATCTCACTAGCTGTACAACCACGGAGCAGCCACCAAAATCTCTGTGCTACGGTTCTCTCGGCTGTTTAAAAGGATAATGCCGACTACCCCAGAGAGTGGTCGTAAGAATCAAATGTCTTAAAGTAGCACAGTGCCTAGAACACAGCTAACAGTACTCAGCTGAGGCAGCTATTAGAATCAACAGTGTCCTGTGAATTTCCAGGGAAAAATACTATGGGGTTGCCTCTCCCTTTATTGCCTAGATTCAGGCATTTCTGAATAAGCTCTGTTGCTATGGTTACCTCCCAAAGACATCACATTTGAAAATGTGTTGGGAGATAGGGATTGATGGCAGAAGGCTTTAGTGGAGGACACAAAGCAACTTCAGCAACTGAGACATTTTAATACATGCAAAGTCTTTCTCTTGGAAACCAAAGTCACATTTTGCCAAAATGGAAATGAACTCAGGAAGTGGAGTTGCAGAAGTTCCGCATTTGGCCAGCCCCCTTCCCCCATCACTGAGACCTCAAGGACAGGTATATCTGGCCCCGAACCAACTCCTGAGCATCTCGGTTTTCTCCCCCCAGGATCTGGCAGTCTGAAGGATGTTGGTTGCCAGACAGAATTCATCAGATTCACTTCCCAGATGCTATCGCTTCTGATGCCGAATAAAAAATAGGTTGCCCAGAAACTGAGGTTGGAAAGGACAAGGGTAGCTGAGAAATGCACAGTGATACGCACAGAACAATAAAGGGCTCTTCTTGTGAAAATTCATTAGCATATACATTTGAATATTCCAGGGATCTTCACATCCCTCCAATCCCATACTCGGTCCCTACAGGGGCCAGACCTAATATCCCAGGCTAAACTATCCCCCACAGCAGTGTTATAAATGGTTTTCAATCTGTCAAAATCAGTCACGGCTCCAACAGGGAATGAATAAAAGTTGGCCTGACCACGCTTCCTGTTTCCAACTACAGTAAACCCAAGACCTGATGGGGCCTCACGGGCCAGAGTATTGTACACTCAATCCTACTAAAAAGACTCTTTCTTCTTGGTCATTTTTTCCCAGACGTCCCAGGGAGCTGTCCTGCTCTTATTTGAAATTCAAACCACAAGGAAGTCACCTCTAAAAATACCAAGTTTCCCCACTTGCCTTTTCACGATGATGCAGCACCACCTAGGGGACAGTGTCATTCATTTCTTGCTCTTTGCACTATAAAATTCCTTTTAAAATATCGCAGCTCCCCCGTATCGCCCCCCCCACCCCCGCCCCGGCCTTTATCTACATAAGAAAGCCACAGAAGCTTCTCTGCACACATTTTTCTAGATTCAGCTCCAGACTTACGTCAACTGGAAACTCTGGTGGCCTAATTTATTACACAATGATCACTGCCAAGGATTGTGGCTCACATTTATAATCGCCATGGAAAATTTGCTTTATCATTATCAGAACTACCAATTATGAAGCACCTATCACATGACAAGGTATGTATGTTTATTTCTAATATATACAATAGTCCTTCGAATTGGGCATTAGCATCCCCATTTTACATATGAAGAAATCAAGGCTCCGAGGAGCGAAGACTTCCCCAGGATCCCAGACCAGGGCTGTCTTACTCTTTCCACTATAAAATGCAATCTCTATCCTAACGTGAGTTGTGCCTACATGGCAGTGAGGCTGTTCATTTTAATGACTATACAGCAGAACATTCAAATAAGTATTGTCTTTCAAAGAAGTCACTTTGAATCCTCTACTGTCATTCCAATGACTAATGCTCCTAACATTTCTGAGTGTCTGTTGCTAGAACTGCCTGCAGAGCCCTGAGCTGCACAACATAATCTCTTTTTCAGATCTTTTTTTTTAAGATTTTATTTATTTATTTGAGAGAGAGAGAGAGAATGAGAGATAGAGAGCATGAGAGGGAAGAGGGTCAGAGGGAGAAGCAGACTCCCCGCACAACACAATCTCCTGTTACATGGTGTTACATGTTTAACCTAAACATGGTGGAGATACCATGATGTCAAGCAGTGTAACTTTTTCAGGCCCATTCTCTGTAGATTTTGATTCAGTGTATCTGGGAAAGGGCCCAGGAATTTGTATTTTCCTCAAGAATGCAAGTAAATGTAATCATCAGGAAAGTTCTAGAAATAATGTAGTGATACATACATGCGCTTTGGGGTCCGAAGGACTTGGTTTGTGGATCTAGCTCTGTCTGTTTGTTTACATATTTATGAGAGAGAGAGCACAAGCAGGGGCAGTGGGCAGAGGGAGAAGCAGGCTTCCCGCGGAGCAGGGAGCCCGATGCGGGACTCGATCCCAGGACCCTGGGATCATGACCTGAGCTGAGGGCAGACACTTAACCAACTGAGCCACCCAGGCGTCCCACTCTTTTTTCTAATTGTGTACCCCTAGGAAAGTCACTGAAAGCCCTTGAGTGTCAAGTTTCTTGTCTATAAAATTATATTAATATTTGTTAATAGTCACAGACAGGGTTGTGGTATGGACTGAACGAGATTAAGGAGGAAGGGCTCGCACACTGAGTACCCGGCTTATAAGCGTCACCTCATAATCAGTCATTGCTATTGTAACATAATCAGCCTCTCAGCTCATCAAATTTGCCCTATGTGACTTTTTGCTATTTCCAAATACTAAATCCACAGTGAAATGATATCAGGACACATAAAATATACTACAGTAACATGCTTAATTAAAAAAAAATAAACAACTAAAGACTCTAAGGAGAGGAGATGATAGATAATAGAGACAGAAATATATCATTTTTAGGGTAAGAAAATGCTCTAGAAATGAAAGACCAATATTTAAAACCGTTTGACACTCAAGAGAATAACATGTTTCTAAGGGGGAAAAAAACCCCACAACACACTGATACAAGAGATGGCAGCAACCCAAATGTCTATGGATAGATGATGAATAAATAAAATGTGGCATATACATACAGTGGGGTATTACTCAGCCCTAGAGAGGAAGGAAATGCTGACACCTGCTACCACATGGATGGACCTGGAGGACCCTACGCTGAGCAAAATAAGCCATCACACAAAAGGACAAATACTGCATGATTCCACTCATATGAGGTAGCTAGAGTAATAAAATTCATACAGACCGAGAGAAAATGGTGGTTGCCAGGGGCTGGCAGGAAGGGCAATGCGGAGTTACTGTTCAGGGGGTTCAGTATCCATTCTGCGAGATGAATAGAATCCAACAGACGGAGGGTGGCGGTGGCCGTGCATCAGCATGAACGTGCTTAATGCCACTGAACTGCACACTTACAGTTCCAAAAGATATGTATTTACCACTTCAGAACATTTTTAAATTAAAAAAAAAAACACACATATGGCTCTCAAAATCAAAAGTGAAATTTGTGTTAGAAATGTCTTCGTGGGATTGTGTTTCTTAAACCAAGAGTGCCAGGTGAGATACTCGAGCTTAGAAATGCAGAGTCCACCCTTTTACAAAAATGAGCAAGTCAATTCACAAGTACTCTGACATCCACATTCTCAAAACTGTGACCAGCACTGCCTTGCTTGCATCTGTTTTTCTTTGCGGCTACGTGTTTACCCACGTCACCCAAGAAATATTGCTGGGCAAGGTAGGAGGCTGAGCCTGGAAAACCTGTTCTGATTTCCCTGCCCTGGCACAAGGGAGGCTTTGAGGTAGATGGCTGTGGAGCCTGGCACTCCCTGAGGACACGGAGGGAGCGAGGGAGCCCTCTTACAGCCCCATGCCAGTGGCGGGTCCCACCCGGGGGCAGCTGAGAGAAAGCGGGCACTTCAAAGGCACAGCCCCATGGATTGGACTGCGTGGGCCCCCTCCCGGCTACAGCAGGGGCACTAGCCGTGGATGCAACTCGATGTGAACCACGAGCTGGTGAAGAGGACATTGCCCGGTTTCCGTTATCTTTGATTTTCTTTGAGGCTAGCATTTAATAAGGTAGACGGGAGATTTTCTGATGAGTTTAAGTGACATCAAAGCACTTCAAAGTTTCCCAAATGTGATAGCATTGGCTTTTTTGTCTAATTTAACTTAAAAGTTATGAAAAGATCAGAGTCTTTATGTATTTAACGAATTCCACATCTTTCCCCCATTCATTGCTTTTTTTTTTTTTTTTGCAAAAATAGGAATGGATTTCCTGAAACAATTAGGCAAAAGTTAGATGCTATTGTTTCCCTCTTCGGGATGATGTGGGTCCTAGTGTAGATTGCCTGAGATGGAACTGGCAGAGTTCCAGAGTTGAAGACCGGAGAAGTATGGTGACAATTGGGTGTACAAGCAGAAAATAAGAGAGGAGGGCTGGTCTCGCCTTTCATCTGCCGGGGAACATTTATTGCTGCCTGAAAGAACCTCCTGAGGGTGAGGTACATGTAAAACCAGCGGGCAGTATGCATGATAGTCCTACTGGGTCTTAGTAACATGATGTATGTCTCTAACCTTGAAATTCTTTAGAGCAAAATTCAGAAAGCTTCTTAAAAAGGTATCCTAGGGGCGCCTGGGTGGCTCAGTCGTTAAGTGTCTGCCTTCGGCTCAGGTCATGATCCCAGGGTCCTGGGATCGAACCCTGCACCAGGCTCCCTGCTCAGCAAGAAGCCTGCTTCTCCCTCTCCCACTCCCCCCGCTTGTGTTCCCTCTCTCGCTGTGTCTCTGTCAAACAAATACATAAAATCTTTAAAAAAAATAAATAAATAAAAAGGTATCCTATTTTTGGCTCCAGGACAGATAGATAGATGATAGATAGCCAGATAGATATAGATACATTCTACTATCTTTAACAGAAACCACTCTATTTAGCTTAAACAATGTGCTTGGATGTTAACTTCTGGCCATTAGCAGAAGGCTGCTTCTTCCTACAAGGTGACCGGAAGGACTAAAAGAGCAGCCTCTAGTCTGACTTCCAGGTGTGACACTCAACCACCAGCACAAAACTGGCTGTCCGGAAGAGCTCCTATCTCTGCTGACCGCACGGAAGCTGGGAAATCATGAAGACACTGCCTGGTTGTTAGTTCTGGAGACACAGCATCTTCGCCACAATCCCCACCAGCAAAACGGCTGCCCCACGTCCTGCTGCACCACACCCTGGGACCTCTGCTATTGCTATTCCAGAAAAATCAAATGCTCCACAATCATTGGCAGAAATAATGGTTTCCATCTCATCTGGGTCTTCTTAATCTCAAGCGGGCACATCTGCTTGGAGGAAGCCAGGTCACATTTGGAATTCAAGCTGTAAGGGAGGTCGGGAAATGTAAAGACTTTGGCTCCCTGGACCCATCAGTGAGCCCCAGCACACCCACGTGCCACAAATGGGTTAAAAGTGTCAGGAGATCTCTACCTCCTAAGCCTTTTGGGTAGCCACAAAGGGCTGGGCAGCCAAAGCAACTTTTGGCCGGTAACCTCCTCACCTGGCGCTCCCTAGAAGGGGTAGCCTAGATAGAGTGGGGCCTGATGGCTCACCCCTTGGTTCCTACAGATAAAGAAGATGAGAAGCACTGGATTTCCCTGCTGTGCTGTGATGTGTGGTGTGAAGCCAAGAATGTGTCCCGCTACCCGGACAGCTACTTAAGAAGCCTGCTGCTGGCTGAGCTGCTGACTATCATGGACAAGGGACACTCCAGCTGCTGGACAGTTCCAATGGTGATGTGCAGACAGTTGGCTTTGGGGAAGGCCAGCTCCTCATAAGTACAGCTCCAGGTAGCTGCCCCACATCTCTTCTGTTGACTTATATCTATTTGCTTAGAGATGTCCAAACTAGTTGCAGGGTGACTGTTCTAACAACACACACACACACATGTGATCAGAACTTCATTATTTGGAAATACTTGATATGAAAAAATTCAATTGCATTTCAAACCCATTTGTATTATCACACACAAAAAAATCAACACTGCATTTGTCAATGACAGAACAAGAAGAGTTGTTAGGCCCTAAATAGAATTTTCAATTTTTGAATGGTTTTAAAAATGGTTTAAAATTGTTTCATCAGCTATAAGGTATTTGCGAAACAAGACACTGGATCACAGGGGAAGGGAGGAAAAAAATGAAACAAGATGAAACCAGAGAGGGAGACAAACCATAAGAGACTCTTAATCTCAGGAAACAAACTGAGGGTTGCTGGAGTGGTGGGGGTGGGAGGGATGGGGTGGCTGGGTGATAGACATTGGGGAGGGTATGTGCTATGGGGAGCACCATGAATTGTGTAAGACTGATGAATCACAGACCTGTACCTCTGAAACAAATAATACATTATATGTTTAAAAAAAAAAAAGAAGAAGATTGTAGGAAGGGAAAAATGAAGGGTGGGAAATTGGAGGGGGAAACGAACCATGAGAGACCATGGACTCTGAGAAACAAACTGAGGGTTCTAGAGGGGAGGGGTGTGGGAGGATGGGTCAGCCTGGAGATGGGTATTAAGGAGGGCACGTATTGCATGGAGCACTGGCTGTCATAAGCAAACAATGATTCATGGAACACTACATCAAAAACTAACGATGTACACTGTATGATGACTAACATAATAAAATCTTAAAAAAACAAAAAAAATTGTTTCATCAGCTACTTATGTAAACAAAGTTTCTTGTCAATGGTGACAACCAAGAATTTGAAGACCTATTAAAATATCTTAACTGAGAACTGGATATAGCCATATCAAGCATGCAACTTGATATTTACCAGTTCTGTCTAGAAAGCAAGATCAAGTTTCTCATTAAGGTGTTTTAAAAATGTGTCTGGGAATTTTACACAAAATCAGTATTTAAAATCTTCTCTAATACTTGGGTTTTACTGATTTTCGTTATAGCATATGAAGAAAATATAATATTTTGTTCTACTAATCGCCAAATAAACACTCAAAATACTCTTTAACTTAGTGCTATGAAAACACTTCATTTTCTACGTGCACCATGATGTAAAAAAGGTCGGGCTTGGAATGGAGTAGAGTGAGCCACATTATCACATAGAGAACAAGATTTCACAGTATTTATTTACTACATTAACACTCTTGGCTCCTTTCCCTTTTAAAATTTAGATCAGAATTTATCACATATTCCACCACCACTACTGTTCCATCTCATAAAAAACCTGCAAGAAATGTTCAGATTATATATGGTCTCCCTTTGTATGTTACCAAATCTTACTCATTATCCTCTGTACAGCCAGCTCTGAAAACCCAACCCCATGACCCTTTCCCCTCAGAATTCCTCTTCCCTCTGCTTTGAGCCTTTTCACATATCAGGTTATCTTTTGACAAACAAGAATGGCGTCTTATCTCATAAGCAACTTGAGAGGACCCCTGTCTTAACTTCTTCATGTCCCCCATGATTCTGAGAATACACTAAGTAAGCTCTTCATGGTTATCACTAATTACTACAATGCTGCTTGGAGAATCAAACATTAGGAATGAATTGAGATCAACTAATGATTTGTTTTCTTTGTAATACAGATTCGTTTTTTGAAAATATGAAAAATATGGATAAAAATCACAATTCTATTCAGAAATATCCATCTTTATCCCTTTTCTTCCTGTCTTTTTCTGCACATGCATGCATTATATAAGCTGCATTTTTAAAAAACAAAATTTGAATTCGAGTATATGGAGTTGGTGTTTGCTTTTCCATTTAATATAATTGTAGGGTTTTCGCCATGCCAAGTAAATTATGGCACATCCAGATATTTTACAAATAATAAAATGATGTCTTATAACAGTGCTTCTCAAATTTTAATGAGCATATAAATCACCTGGGACTGTTACAATACAGATTCTGTCAATAGGTCTTGAGATGGATCCCAAGATTCTGTATTTCTAACAACCTCCCAGATGATGCCGACACTGCTGGTCTGTGGACCACACTTTGAGTAGCAAGGGCTTAGAAAATACTATATATTCCAGGGATGATGAACACACATAATTTTCAATGTCTGGCTCATATGCAGTGAAATACCGTATCAATGGAGTGATAAGAATCCTTACACACAACGCAGGAGTAATACAAATATTTATCAAGTGTGTACTATGTACGCATATAGGCACAAAGATCATTAAAAACCTAATTACTGGTCAATGTCAATAGATATCAATCCTTCCAAGACTCTGGATGCATATAGTCAAAGGACATTCCCTAGTGACAAAAAGCAGACCAGTGGTTTCCAGGGAACAAAGGGCAAGGCAAAGAAGGAGGAAACTTTAGGGGTGGTGGGTATGTTCATTATCTTGATTGTGGGGATATTTTCATGGATATTTTATATGTAAAATCTGTTAGAATGTATCAAATTGTACACTTTAAATATATGCAGTTCACTGTCAATTACACGGTAAACTTATTTTTTTTAAATACAGGGGGAGGGGAGGAGCCACAGAATCTGTTCCAGAAAGGTCTTTACATTCTACCAGCTGCATCTGCAAGCGCCTACCTCATCACACCTTCTTCGGCAGTACTGCAATTCTTGAAAAAACAAAACTGCTAATTTAAGAGGCAAACATATCTCATTTTTTTGAATGTGCATGGTTTTGATTAGTAGTAGACTGAAATTTTTTGTGTTGATCAGTTCTTTGCTCATTTTTGTTACACGAGTGTTTCTGATCAACTTATAGGGGCTCTTTACATATTTGTCAAAAATATATCATCTATTTTTCCCCCTCAGCTTGATGTTTACCTTTTTGTATACTTGGCATAACTGTAATTTTATGTAGACATTTTAAAGAAGTTCAAGACTAAAAAAATAAATAACAATAATAATCTTAACACAGCTCCAAATACACACAAGACTCAAAGTTTAGAACACCGAATTAGACATAAATGAAATTAAAGTCTTTTCCAAACACCTAATTTCTTTCACAAGATGGCTGACTTATCACCACAGAAGCAAGCCATGTATATAAACACATCAACTTCTACCTTTCACATTCACTCTTTTGGTTGGTTGATACAGTAAAACAGGTTAGTTTCATCATTTCTACAGTGTGGAGACAGTGGTACTGATATAAAATATTTTGTGACTTGATTAAGAGTAGTCATAATTTGGATTTATAAACTCCCTAGTGATCCCCTCTCACTGTATGAGAAATGGGTCTATGAAATCAAACTGGAGCTGTGTGGTTTGGGTTTTTTGGTTTTTTGTTTTTTGAGTCAGTTGAATGAATACCAGAAAAGGAGAATATCTGAATATTCTCCTAGAGGAATAAATCTTTCTATCCTGAGACTTATATATTATTAAATTGTTTCCCTTTGCTGTACGTGGAGTCTCACAAGACTTTTTTAGACTACAAACTAATAAAGAATGCCGATACTAGTAATACTAGTATAAAAAAGGAATGCCTTTTTAATCTGCCATGCCAACCGGTACAAATGCAAAGAAACTACTTCCTCAAAAGGTAGTTACAAGTATTCATAAAATTGTCCAGTCCTTTGAACATGAGCCATAATTAGCCACTAGAAGCAACAGATATACACATAACATTTAAAGAATGAATTTTAGGGAGCGGAGCAAGATGGCGGAGGAGTAGGAGACCTAGATTTCGTCTGGTCTCAGGAATTCAGCTGAATAGGGATCAAACCATTCTGAACACCTACGAACTCAACAGGAGATCGAAGAGGAGAGTAGCAACAACTCTCTGAACAGAGAAGCGACCACTTACTGGAAGGTAGGGCGTGCGGAGAAGTGAATCCGAGGCGATATTCGGGAGGATAGACGGCGGGGGAGGGGCCTCCGTCGGCCGCTTCTGGCAAGTGCTAGAGCCGCGGAGCACAAAATCGGACCTTTTAGAAGTTGGCTCGGCGGAGGGACTTCGCTGCAGTGGCTAAGCGGGGGGTGGAATCCTCCCCCGACAGTGTGGTCTCAGGACCCTTGGGGTCACAGAGAGACCGGGGGTTCCTGAGTGCGCCAGAGCTCCCAGGTATCGGAGCGGGGAAGCCGGCTGCAGAGACGGAGCCGAGGCGCGGGCTCTCAGCTCGGGGTTGCCATAAACTGTGATCTGCGGCCCAGTCGGGGCATGGCTCCCCCAGCAGGGACCCAACAAGCAGCAGATCCGGGGAGACTCCCCTTCCTTCCCGGGGAGGAGCGGTGCGGGAACGCACTGCAGGGATCTGCTGGGTTTGGAGACTCCGTGCGGGGTCGGGTGCCAGAGATAGCAACGCTCGGTCACAGGCCAGGTGAGCACGGAGTACGGCCGGAGACCAGGGACACGGAAGTGACTGCTTTTCTCTGGGGGCACACTGAGGAGTGGGGCCCCGAGTTCTCAGCTCCTCCGGGTGGAGATTGGGAGGCCACCATTTCTGCCCTGGTCCTCCAAAGCTGTACCGAGAGCTTGCAGGAAACAAAAGCTCCTGAGAGCAAACCGGAGCACCTTCCTTAGCCCGGACCGACAAGGGCAAGGCAATTCCGCCTCCGACAAAGACATTTGGAAACCACAGCAACAGGCCCCTCCCCAGAAGATCAGCACAAACAGCCAGCAAGCCAAGACCAAGTTGATCGATCAAGGAGAATGGGAGAACTCCGGCGCTAGGGGAATACTGCACATAGATTCATGGCTTTTTTTTTTTTTTTTTACCATGATTCATTATTTCATCAAAGTTAATTTTTGTTGACTGTTTTTTTTATTTTTCTTTTTCCCTTTTTCAACCAACATCTTATCAATCCCTTTTTAAAAAAAAAAAAAAACATTTTCTATTTTTCATTTTTAGAGTCATATTTTATCCCTTCATAGTAGTTACCCTTATTTTTGGCATATATATGTAAGTTGTTCTCTCTTTAAAATTTTGAGGTACAGTTTCTTCTAACAGATCAAAATATACCCTAATCACTAGTGTATGGCTTTGTTCTAGTCTCCTGCCTGATCACATTCTCTCCCTTTTTCCTTTTTTTTTCTTTTTTTTCTTAAATCTTCTTTCTTTTTTCAAACAACTTATCTTACCAAGTCCTTTTATAAAATCTTTTATAATTTTCATCTTTACAGTCATCTTCCATCCCTTCATTGTATCAACCCTTATTTTGTACATATATGTCTTTCTTCCTTTAAAATTTTAGGAGGCACTTTTTTCTAACAGACCAAAATACGGCCAAAAACTAGTGTGTGGCACTTATCTATGCACTAGCCTGATCATATTTGATCATATTCTGCTTTTTTTGTATTGGTTTGTTTTTGTTTTTATCTTTTTTTTTTTCTTTTTCTCTTTCTTTTTTCTTTCTTTCCCTTTCTTTTCCCCTGGTTTCAGGTCTTTTCTGATTTGTATACAGTATATTTGCTGGGGACGTTGTAAACCTGTTAGCATTTTGTTCTCTCATTCATCTATTCTCCTCTGGACAAAATGACAAGACGAAAGAAATCACCTCAGCAAAAAGAACAAGAGGTAGTACCGTCAGCCAGGGACCTACTCAATACGGACATTAGTACGATGTCGGACCTAGAGTTCAGAATCATGACTTTAAAGATATTAGCTGGGCTTGAAAAAGGCGTGGAAGTTATTAGAGAAACGCTTTCTGGAGAAATAAAAGAACTAAAATCTAACCAAATCGAAATCAAAAAGGCTACTGATGAGGTGCAATCAAAAATGGGGGCACTAACTGCTAGGATAAATGAGGCAGAAGAGAGAATCAGCGATATAGAAGACCAAATGATGGAAAATAAAGAGGCTGAGAAAAAGAGAGAGAAACAACTACAGGATCACGAGGGCAGAATTCGAGAGATAAGTGATACGATAAGACGAAACAACATTAGAATAATTGGGATCCCAGAAGAAGAAGAGAGAGAGAGAGGGGCAGAAGGTATATTGGAGCCAATTATAGCAGAGAACTTCCCTAATGTGAGGAAGGAAACAGGCATTAAAATCCAGGAGGCACAGAGAACCCCTCTCAAAATCAATAACAGGTCAACACCCCGACATCTAATAGTAAAACTTACGAGTCTCAGAGACAAAGAGAAAATCCTGAAAGCAGCTCGGGAGAAGAGATATGTAACCTACAATGGTAGAAACATGAGATTGGCAACAGACCTATCCACAGAGACCTGGCAGGCCAGAAAGGACTGGCAAGATATCTTCAGAGCACTAAACGAGAAAAATATGCAGCCAAGAATAGTATATCCAGCTAGGCTATCACTGAAAATAGAAGGAGAGATAAAAAGCTTCCAAAACAAACAAAAACTAAAGGAATTTGCAAACACGAAACCAGCCCTCCAAGAAATATTGAGAGGGGTCCTCTAAGCAAAGAGAGAACCCAAAAGCAGCAAAGAGCAGAAACGAACACAGACAACAGACAGTTAACAGTCACCTTACAGGTAATACAGTGGCACTAAATTCATACCTTTCAATAGTTACCCTGAATGTAAATGGGCTAAATGCCCCAATCAAAAGACACAGGCTATCAGATTGGATTAAAAAACAAGACCCATCAATATGCTGTCTGCAAGAGATTCATTTTAGACCCAAAGACACCCCCAGATTGAAAGTGAGGGGGTGGAAAACCATTTACCATGCTAATGGACACCAAAAGAAAGCTGGGGTGGCAATCCTTATATCAGACAAACTAGATTTTAAAACAAAGACTGTAATAAGAGATGAGGAAGGACACTATATCCTACTTAAAGGGTCTATCCAACAAGAAGATCTAACAATTGTAAATATCTATGCCCCGAACATGGGAGCAGCCAATTATATAAGGCAATTAATAACAAAAGCAAAGAAACACATTGACAACAATACAATAAGAGTGGGGGACTTTAACACCCCCCTGACTGAAATGGACAGATCATCTAAGCAAAAGATCAACAAGGAAATAAAGACTTTAAATGACACACTGGACCAAATGGACTTCACAGACATATTCAGAACATTCCATCCCAAAGCAACGGAATACACATTCTTCTCTAGTGCCCATGGAACATTCTCCAGAATTGATCACATCCTAGGTCACAAATCAGGTCTCAATCGGTACCAAAAGATTGGGATCATTCCCTGCATATTTTCAGACCACAATGCTTTGAAACTAGAACTCAACCACAAGAGTAAAGTCGGAAAGACCTCAAATACATGGAGGCTAAAGAGCATCCTACTAAAGAATGAATGGGTCAACCAAGAAATTAAAGAAGAATTAAAAAAATTCATGGAAACCAATGAAAATGAAAACACAACTGTCCAAAATCTTTGGGATACAGCAAAGGCAGTCCTGAGAGGAAAGTATATAGCAATACAAGCCTTTCTCAAGAAACAAGAAAGGTCTCAAATACACAACCTAACCCTACACCTAAAGGAGCTGGAGAAAGAACAGCAAATAAAGCCTAAACCCAGCAGGAGAAGAGAAATCATAAAGATCAGAGCAGAAATCAATGAACTAGAAACCAAAAGAACAGTAGAACAGATCAACGAAACTAGGAGCTGGTCCTTTGAAAGAATTAACAAGATTGATAAACCCCTGGCCAGACTGATCAAAAAGAAAAGAGAAATGACCCAAATCAACAAAATCATGAATGAAAGAGGAGAGATCACAACCAACACCAAAGAAATACAAACAATTATAAGAACATATTATGAGCAACTCTATGCCAGCAAATTAGATAACCTGGAAGAAATGGGTGCATTCCTAGAGATGTATCAACTACCAAAACTGAACCAGGAAGACATAGAAAACCTGAACAGACCTATAACCACTAAGGAAATTGAAACAGTCATCAAAAACCTCCCAAGAAACAAAAGCCCAGGGCCAGATGGCTTCCCAGGGGAATTCTATCAGACATTTCAAGAAGAATTAATACCTATTCTCCTGAAACTGTTCCAAAAAATAGAAATGGAAGGGAAACTTCCAAACTCATTTTATGAGGCCAGCATTACCTTGATCCCAAAACCAGACAAAGACCCCATCAAAAAAGAGAATTACAGACCAATATCCTTGATGAACATGGATGCAAAAATTCTCACCAAAATACTAGCCAATAGGATCCAACAGTACATTAAAAGGATTATTCACCATGACCAAGTGGGATTTATTCCTGGGCTGCAAGGCTGGTTCAACATCCGCAAATCAATCAACGTGATACAATACATTAACAAAAGAAAGAGCAGGAATCATATGATCCTCTCAATAGATGCAGAAAAAGCATTTGACAAAGTACAACATCCTTTCTTGATCAAAACTCTTCAGAGTATAGGGATAGAGGGTACATACCTCAATATCATAAAAGCCATCTATGAAAAACCTACAGCGAATATCATTCTCAATGGGGAAAGGCTGAGAGCTTTTCCCCTAAGGTCAGGAACGCGGCAGGGATGTCCACTCTCACCACTGCTATTCAACATAGTATTAGAAGTCCTAGCCACAGCAATCAGACAACAAAAAGAAATCAAAGGCATCCAAATCGGCAAAGAGGAAGTCAAACTCTCACTCTTTGCAGATGATATGATACTGTATGTGGAAAACCCAAAAGACTCCACCCCAAAACTGCTAGAACTCATACAGGAATTCAGTAAAGTAGCAGGATATAAAATCAATGCACAGAAATCAGTGGCATTCCTATACACCAACAACAAGAGAGAAGAGAGACAAATCAAGGAGTCTATCCCATTTACAACTGCACCCAAAACCATTAGATACCTAGGAATAAATCTAACCAAAGAGGCAAAGGATCTGTACTCAGAAAACTATAAAATACTCATGAAAGAAATTGAAGAAGACACAAAGAAATGGAAAAACGTTCCATGCTCATGGATTGGGAGAACCAACATTGTGAAGATGTCAATGCTACCTAGAGCAATCTACACATTCAATGCTATCCCCATCAAAATACCATCCACTTTTTTCAAAGAAATGGAACAAATAATCCTAAAATTTGTATGGAACCAGAAGAGACCCAGAATAGCCAGAGGAATACTGAAAAAGAAAAGCAAAGCTGGCGGCATCACAATTCCGGACTTCCAGCTCTATTACAAAGCTGTCATCATCAAGACAGTATGGTACTGGCACAAAAACAGACACATAGATCAATGGAACAGAATCGAGAGCCCAGAAATGGACCCTCAACTCTATGGTCAACTTATCTTTGACAAAGCAGGAAAGAATGTCCAATGGAAAAAAGACAGTCTCTTCAACAAATGGTGTTGGGAAAATTGGACAGCCACATGCAAAAGAATGAAACTGGACCATTTCCTTACACCACACACAAAAATAGACTCCAAATGGTTGAAAGACCTAAACGTGAGACAGGAGTCCATCCAAATCCTAAAGGAGAACACAGGTAGCAACCTTTTCGACCTTAGCCGCAGCAACTTCTTCCTAGAAACATCGCCAAAGGCACGGGAAGCCAGGGCAAAAATGAACTATTGGGATTTCATCAAGATAAAAAGCTTTTGCACAGCAAAAGAAACAGTCCACAAAACCAAAAGACAACCGACAGAATGGGAGAAAATATTTGCAAATGACATATCAGATAAAGGGCTAGTATCCAAAACCTATAAAGAACTTACCAAACTCAACACCCAAAGAACAAATAATCCAATCAAGAAATGGGCAAAAGACATGAACAGACATTTTTCCAAAGAAGACATCCAAATGGCCAACAGGCACATGAAAAAGTGCTCAACATCGCTCGGCATCAGGGAAATCCAAATCAAAACCTCAATGAGATACCACCTCACACCCGTCAGAATGGCTAAATTAACAAGTCAGGGAACGACAGATGTTGGCGGGGATGTGGAGAAAGGGGAACCCTCCTACACTGTTGGTGGGAAGGCAAGCTGGTGCAACCCCTCTGGAAAACAGTATGGAGGTTCCTCAAACAGTTGAAATTAGAGCTACCGTTTGATCCAGCAATTGCACTACTGGGTATTTACCACAAGGATACAAATGTAGGGACCCGAAGGGGTACGTGTACCCCAATGTTTATAGCAGCAATGTCCACAATAGCCAAACTGTGGAAAGAGCCAAGATGCCCATCGACAGATGAATGGATAAAGAAGATGTGGTATATATCCACAATGGAATATTATGCAGCCATCAAAAGGAATGAGATCTTGCCATTTGCAACGACGTGGATGGAACTGGAGGATGTTATGCTTAGTGAAATAAGTCAATCAGAGAAAGACATGTATCACATGACCTCACTGATATGAGGAATTCTTAATCTCAGGAAACAAACTGAGTGTTACTGGAGTGGTTGGGGGTGGGAGGGATGGGGTGGCTGGGTGATAGACATTGGGGAGGGTATGTGCTACGGTGAGCGCTGTGAATTGTGCAAGACTGTTGAATCACAGATCTGTACTTCTGAAACAAATAACGCAACATATTTTAAGAAAAAAGAAAAAGAAGAAGATAACAGGAGAGGAAGAAAAGGGGAGTATGTCAGAGGGGGAGACGAACCATGAGAGATGATGGACTCTGAAAAACAAACTGAGGGTTCTAGAGGGGAGGGGGGTAGGGGGATGGGTTAGCCTGGTGATGGGTATTGAGGAGGGCACGTTCTGCATGGAGCACTGGGTGTTATGAACAAACAATGAATCATGGAACACTGCACCAAAAACTAATGATGTAATATATGGTGATTAACATAACATTAAAAAAATAAAAAATAAATAAATAAAGAATGAATTTTAGTTTCTTTAATAAAATATTTTCAACTCTCATTCTGAAGCTTCTAAGGGTTAAATCGTTGGGCCAAGGACACAAAGCTAAGTGCTGTGCAATCTGGAACCAGAATCCAGATTTCCTGAGACCCAAGCCAAAGGGCAGTAGAGGATGGAATGATGTGGGCATCAGTGACGGGGCTGAGAATCAGGAAAATCAAGTTCTTTGAGCTCTAACTTCCTCAACCATAAAATGAGGGAGGTGGGTTAAAGGATTGCCAAATTTCCTTTCAGCCCTAACCTTACCCAAATGCAGGCCGGATAAGCGGATAAAATCTCTGACAGTTGAGCAGTCCTATGCTGGAGCTTTTTTATGGCCGCCCTAGGGTTCAACTCTCTTAAGGCTGGGGAGTCAGCTCAGGCTCACACTCCAGCCCTGCCCTATTACCTGCATAGTCGTGGCAAACAATTTATCTTCACATTAGAGATAAGGAAATGAGGGCCCCCAAGAGGATCCTAATAGAGCTGTACCTCTAAGAGTTAAGATAATGAAAAGAGAGCATAGGTGTGAGAAGTTAGCTGGGTCTGGCAGAGAGCAAGATGTCCAGAAATTGCAGGTCTGTGTATTTGGGGTACCTTAGTTCATCCGGGCTGATGTTAACAGAATGCCATCAACTTGGTGGCTTATCAACAACAATTTATTTCTCACAGTTCTGGAGGCTAGGAAGTCCAAGATCAAGGCTCTGGTGGACTCAGTGTCTGGTGGGGGCCTCTTCCCTGCTCACAGGGGGTCATCTCCTCACCGTGCCCTCACATAGCAGAAGCAACAAGGGAGCTGTCTGGGGCCTCTTTTATAAGAGTACTAATACAGTTCATGAGGGCTCCACCTTCGTGGACTAACCACCCCTCAATGCTCTACCTCAAATACCATCACATTGGGGGTTAGGTTTCAACATAGGAATTCGGAGGGGGCGACATAAACATCCAGTCTCTTGCATGGAGGTAAAATCATTCCAACTTAACATGGCATCAAGATTCATAAGTGAAAGTCCCTGTGTCCACAGTGAGTCAAACACTAGGCAGACAGCTATACCGCAGATTTGAACAAATATTTCAATAAAAGAATGAACAAATGTAATTGAAAAGCAGTCCTCAGGTCTGACTCACAACATAGTTCAGCTACGTATTTAATCTAAATGACTTCATGAAATGGTGGGAGGGAGAGAGCGAAAGGAAGGACCTCAGCAATGGCAAAAGTGACGTGAGCAGCCCACAGCCTACCAGGTTTAATAAATTTGGACTCCTTGCCATCTCTGCACGGTCTCATCTGTGCATCTTTCCGTGGGACCCACGAACCACTCCCACCTCGAATGCCTGTTACGAATGCAGACGCCCCATCCGCAGCCATCGCACCCATGCTATTTCGTTATTTCTTACCCACGCTGCAATTCGAGCACCCGGCTACCATGTGGTCAAACTGAAAAACGTGGTCAATGCCTGAGTCCCGGACAGCTTACCGAGAGAGTGCAGATGCGCAGACTTTGAACACAGGGACTGCCCAAGCCACCTCAGCCGCAGCCCATCCCAACTAAGGAACCAGTGTTCAATGCATCAAAGCTAACGAGCAAAAGTAAGACCTACAGCCCAGGAATCTGTCAAATATCTGGGCCCTGGAGGGAACAGGTATGGTTGGAAAAGTGACCCTTCTGGAGTCACCTTCTGAAACGCCAAAAACATTTCTTCCACTCTTAAAATTAGTTTTAACAGTGAACTGAAGTGACACTTTGTTATGGTGAGCAGTAAGGTGAATTCCACTGACAACTGAATTGTAGTCTTTATTAAAGTTCTTTTACAAACTTATGTCC
This sequence comes from Zalophus californianus, assembly GCF_009762305.2. Classification (NCBI taxonomy): domain Eukaryota; kingdom Metazoa; phylum Chordata; class Mammalia; order Carnivora; family Otariidae; genus Zalophus; species Zalophus californianus. Next base: position 166,178,766 of record NC_045597.1, on the reverse strand, counting down.
GCTAATACGAAAAGGCTGCTTTGACTTTAACACGTGCTTTGCAGATTTACATCAGCAGTAAGAAAGGCTTCAGCTGAGTAGAGTTTGGTCTTCAAAAGCGTGACTACATCCTGCATCTCCAGCCTTTCCACCTCCCAATTACGGACCTTACCAAAGAAGGGGGAAAATCATCAGTTTGCAAGAAGACGATGACAGTAAAATAAAAACTAGTTTCGAGATCCAAGCATATCAAAGTAACATCAAGCCAACTGGTTTTTAAAAACAAGTGTTATCTTATAATTACTCATATTTTAAAGGTTTAGTAAGACTATGTGCTAGAGCTGAAGAAAGCTCTACCAGTGAAAATTCTAAAAAGTTTAAAGGCCCTCTAAAGTGTGCAAAGACTCCCTTCTTGGGATAACCTTCCTGAGAATTCATATAATATCCATTATGGAGGGGAAAAAAGTCTTAAATAGTAGCCCATTAAGAAAAACGTGCCATCTTAACCTCAGTAATCTGCACGTAATCTGTATTTAGATACAAAAAGTACCATAATGAAGATGAGTATGTTCACACTTCACATTATGTGCAGGACCAAATGAGTGGCATTTAGATAGATCCCAACATTAACATATATAATTTCATTCATAAGGTTCTTGCTCCATACAGAGACATCTGGAGAGCCTAGCCAAGCAAAGCTGTGGAGCTTGGAATCAAAATGAGGTGTGAGAGGGAAGAAGAACTCTCCTCTCATGCCCATCTAGCTTTTCCCGGCGACAAACATCCTACAACAGCCTCACACCAGCCCATGAAAACAAAGCTTTAATTCACATCTTTTCTTCCCTTGTTCAAGAAACTCTGGAAACTGAGTATCATGTCATGGATCTTAAATTAAATAAGAAAACTAATTATTTACATTTCTCCTCTTAACAAAAAGGAATAAAATTGACCAAACGTAGCACTTTTAAAACTCCTGGTAAATAATAGTTATCAGCTGACTAGAAACCACATCACGAACAGAAAATTTCTTTTCCAAAGAAAAAATAACTAAGGTACTTATTCCAACACTGCCGACAATTCCTCTAGAGTCCTCGTAACCAACTCAATCACAACATCCCCGGCAGAATGGATATCAGTAACTGAAAAGTATTTCGTTTGCGTTTTTTTCTTACCAAGATTACGTGAAAACCCATTACTTTCAAATGTCGCATTTTCATAGCAAGGAATCCTCTGGGGTGGGCTAAATCCAAACAGTAAGCAGATCTAGGAACACACAGTACAGCTACTCTGAAAATGAAAATGCACAAAAGAAGACCCATTACTAATGAGATTACATCTACAATCGTGCTGCATTCCTGTTCTTTGGAGATTTCAAAGTCGAGTTCTCTGCTGACCAGTTGTCACCATTCCCTCCTGCCCTGACTGTCCTCCACGTTGTTAGTTGGCCTCTGCAAATACTCCAGTGTATGAAGGCTACAGACACCAAAAGCTTAAAATAACGCTTTACATCATTATCCCTCAACCATCTTTTAAGGATGGCTATATTCTTGATGAGGAAATTCATCTCCAGATAGGAAAGCATTTTAAGGCCTTCCTGTGCAGTGTTAATCTCTGATCTAAATATAATTATTTATGCTACTAGAAGTATTGATGTAGATAAACCAAATGACAAATGCTCTCGTTGTACATATTGTCTCCCAGAGAGAGAAGCATTTAAAAACCAGAACAGAGAGAGCAAATACAAAGAAGAAAACACTACGAGAAAGGCCAGACTGTTAAAAAGATAAAATCTGTATGTGTAACAAAACATGGAAGGTGTAATTTGTTTTTTCATTGTTCTTGGCCTTTTGGAAAGATTAAGTTGGTTGGGGGAAAAACAAGACCTCTGTATCCTTCCTGTCTTCTGTTATACTTTGGCTGTTATCTGAGATAACATAAGAGAAATTTTATTTTTTAAAGGAATACTCATATTCCTTACTTCTCAGTACTTTAGGCTGAGAGCTGCTATATTATGTGGAGTACCTGAAAATGAAAAATTATCTTTCACAGAGGTCAAAGAGAAAGCCTTTCTTTCAGGGGAGATGGGCAATGTGTATAGGCAAGGTCACAGTGAAAAAGATGGCCGAGGACCAAGCTAGATGGATTCAGAAAGGGGTCAAGTTTACAGAGTTGGAGGAGAATGGAAAGGCATGAGCAGACAGAGTGTGAAGCCCCACAGATTTCTGTTCTCTACTGTAATTATGTGCATGTCCTATGAAGCAACGGGGACAGAAGTTCCTTGGGGTCACAACCCGTGTCTGACTCATCTTTGTCTGCCCCGCAGGGCCTTTCCATAAAGACTGACTGAAGCAACACGACCTGAAGCATCTGCATCGATAATTTCAATTATGTCAACGTTGTTCTATTGTAGTACTCTGCTTTAAAACCTAATTTGTAAAAATTGCCTATTTCATTACATGGCTCAACTCCAGTCCACTGTCTTTAAGGAATGTCTGCATTTACACCTAAGCGGTAGATTAATGGATGATAAGTCTCTTGGTATTATTACAAGCTCTGCACAAATAGGTCTTAATATTGTTACTGCTGCTTAATATGAAGTCTTTGAGAATTAAATTCAGAAAGCTCGGCAAATGAATATACGTCAGCAACCTTTGAGTATCTGCAGCGGAAGTTACCACGTCGGAAAATGGAAGCACTTGACTCCTGTTAATATCCATTCTTACTTCAAAATCTGAAAGAAAATAATTAATTTTTCAAACACTGCTCAAAGTGATACTCTGTTTCCAAATGTATACTAACCCTACCAATAATGATAATGGCATCAGAGGCAACATATGATGAGCGCACCATGTGCCAGACTCCAGTCTGGGGTTTACACGCATCACCTCATTTATTCACCACAGGAGCCCAAATGAGGCGGGCACTCCATCTACTGCCACTTTACGGGTGAGGGGACGGAGCAAGGGGACAGAGCGAGGGGATGGAGCGAGCGCCTCACGAACACAGCACCAGCACATACAGAGCAAGACTCCGAACCGGCAGTCCGGCTCCGGAGCCAACGCTCCACCAACCTGCCGTGGAAAACTCCTCATCTTCGCCCAAAATAAAGGAAAATAAATAAAATACAATAGAGGAAAACCAAAGAAAGCCCCATACCGATATGGTAATTGTGTGGCAACTGTCTGTTTTTTGAGAAGTATCCTTCTCCCAGAAGGCTACTTAGCGCATCTGCCACCTTCACATTTGGATACAACGCCGTGGACGGCAGCGGTGGTGGGGCCAAATCTACCGCGTTGTGACAAGAAATATCCAGTTTTAGGCAAGCAGCCAAAATACGAAGCTTGTGAGCATTCCTCTCGTCAGCTAAAAAAAGGAGAAAAAAAATATACAGTAGAGAAGAAGTATTAATGCCACGCTTAAGACACTGTATTAATGTACCTATATTTCTAATGATCTGTTTCTTATCAGGAGGAATCTCTCTGTGTCTCCCTAGTTCCCAGTGCCTACACTGGTGCCCGGTATTTGATTATGCTTTAAAGTTTAAAAGATCTTTCTGGGTGATTTAGTCTAAACTCTTCACTGAATGATGAGCAATGCCCAGGAAGGTTCAAATGCCTCATGATTTACCAAAGGTCAAGCTGGGACTCAAATCCATGTTTCCTGGGTTTAAGGCTGTTTCCCCCACTGTCACTGCTTAAAACAATCAGCACGTGCTGTTCCTTCTTCACAGTCTGACTTTGGAATTTCCCAACATTGTTTTTAAAAGAATTTAAACTTCTCTATTCTCAGACACATTACTGAATTTTGTACATCTAGCCGGATATTGCTTTTCTTTATTTAATATTAAAGACCAAAGTCAACAATTAATTTCATTCCAAGAGTAATTAAGTTCACTACTTTGGGAACTATCTGACTGCTTGATCTAAGGGCCTGTTCCTCATTATAGGCCAGGAGTGACAAAGTGATTCAGGCTGCAAAAGCTGACTGAACTCAGCTCCAAAGGCGACATTAAGGATTAGGAAGTACAAACACCTCTGATCAAGACACAAAGAACACTGTGAACATGTAGCCTTCACACAGGTGCAGACGGTATAAATAAAAGGAACAATGACAGTGTGTTTCTGATCCTTGCCTTCTGTACATAAGAGTCTCTCATTAAAGGAGGCTGCATAGCTTTGCTGGTTTGAAGCACTGACCTCTGACTTCACCATTTTGGGTCCTTTCCTCAGTAGCATCTGCTCTGCACGTTTTAACCAACTCTGCTCCAACGATGACCCCATTCAGTATCACAAGGTAGTTAGCTAGTGGGACTGCCTTATATCAGTCACCACTGTATGCTGACACCATACCTGACATCAGCAGTTCATTGATGATGTCCTTTTGGAGAAGTGGATTAATAAGGGCCATGGGAAAATGGTTCATCAAGCAAAATGAACACACAGCATTCAACAGATTTTCCGAAGAGATGTGGCGGAGATAACCAGTCAGAGAAGTAGCCATAACTTCTTGGAACCTTCGGGGGAACAAAGAACAGTCAGCTTTCAAATATAAATAGAAGACAAGGTCGTGGTAGGGAGAGTAGGGTGCTAGAGAACCAAAGGAGTCCAAAGAAAGGAAGTAAGAAAATCAGACTGGCATTATGTCTTTCAGGTCGGGTGGCTATCTCAAAATAAATACATATTCTCCATAAATGGTAGTTAGCTACTGCTACAAGTCTCGTGCAGAGTAAATATTTCATAGGCTATGACTCATTTAATTACTATTAAAACTTTCTGGAGCAGGTATTGTTCTTCTTCTCATGATAAAGATGAGTGAACAGGTTCAGAGAGGTTGAGGAACTTGTCTAAGAACAAACAGCTGGGAAGTAGCAGAGACAGTGCTGGAATTCAAGTTGTCAGGCTCCAGAGCCTTTTAACCGTTCTCCTGCATTTTTACCATGAGTGTGTCTGTAAGGTCTGGAACACCACCATAGTTTCACAACCAATTAAAATTCTCTAGCTATCAATATTCTGAGTTAAAAGAACTGCAAGCCTAATCCTACCACGCAGAACTAATGTTCTACAGTATGACAAAGCAGTTAAGCATGGACGAAGAGAGCAAAGATCAAATTAGGTGGGGCCCCTTGCCCAGGGTGACATGGTAATAAATGGCACAGACAGGTTCTGAACCCAGGTCAGGCTTAGGACATGAGCTATCTATTGTTCTATAAGAAAAAAATGAATGACACGCAAAGTATGGTGACAGCGCACAGGAAAGGAAGTAGACAGAGCAGTTTTGGGGATAAGGAGAATTTCAGTAAGTGGAAAAGATGGGAAAAGGGAAGATCGTGGGGAACCGAGCAAAGAAACGGAGGCCTGCAAGCGCACACTATCTGCTTGCTGGTGAGGCGAAGGCACAGAGCACGGCTTCTTCCGGCGAAGGCAAGCCCGCCCTGGAGCGAGCCCTTACATACAATGAGGCTGTCCAGGAAAAGGCCTCAGATCAGCTGGGAGGTCCCACTGGCAGCAGCAGATGGCTGAGGGATGGAGTAGGTGGCTGTGGCAGGCTAAGCAGGACTGCGGGAGTTACTATGGGGTGGGAAACAGCAGTGAGGCCAGAAAGGGTGGGCTGCAGATGACCGCATTTGGAGCCTGGGTGGTAATCACCTACCCGATCTCGTCCGACACCTGTACCTCCTGCTTTAGTAACACCCAACTTCGTGTCCTTCCCTGCAATGCTCTGCTGTTTCTTTCCTCCCTGACTTGAACATGGTGTCCCTTCTGTTCAGAATCTTCTTTCCTGCTCATCTTCCTATGGTTACCTCCTAACTCCCCACCTTTGAAGATCTGCTTAGGTACCACCTCCTCCAGGCAGCACCGCCTGGCATTCATCCTGAAGCTCCACGTCACCAGGCTAGTGTTCTGGTGCATCCTTCCCCTACTGTCCTAAGTTCTGCATCAAATCTATCACTCCAATTTTCATGCTGTCTTTAATTGTCAAACTCTATGTGTCTACCTCACCCATTACACAGAATCCTGGCAAAAAGGATTGTGTCGTGGGGGCCTGGCTGGCTCGGTTGGTGTGGCATGTGACTCTTGATCTCAGGGTTGTGAGTTCAAGCTCCATGTTGGGTGCAGAGATTACTTAATAATAAAAATCTTAAAAAAAAAAAAAGGATTGTGTCTTACTCATCTTTGTCCTGAGTACCCAAGTGCTTGGTACAGGTTTTCCGGCTAAATAAACAAATTTAGATGAGGAAGACACAAAGAAGAGAATGTTAGTAGAAAAAGATGAATCAAGAATAATTATGTACACCAAGGGCACCTGGGTGGCTCAGATGGTTAAGCGTCTGCCTTCGGCTCAGGTCATGATCCCAGGGTCCTGGGATCGAGTCCCGCATCGGGCTCCCTGCTCCTTGGGAGCCTGCTTCTCCCTCTCTCTCTCTCTCCCTCTCTCTCTCTCCTCCTGTCTCTCATGAATAAATAAATAAAATCTTTAAAAAAAAAAATTATGTACACCAAGTTGTGTACATTAAACATGTACAGCTTTTTACATGTTCATCATATCTCAATAAGGTGGTTTAAAAAATCATCTCACATAGGTTTCAGTAAATAACTGATGGAGGAGGAGGAGAGGGAAGAGAAGCAGCAGGAAGAGGAGGAAGAGGAGGAAGAAGATCTGTGGTGACCACAAGCAAGCCACAGATTTTCTTGAGCTCAGGAGCACACGGAGCACCAGAGATGCAAATCTGGGATCACCTAGGGGGTGGTAAGTACAGATCAAGAAGAAACCAGGGGACTGAAACGAAAATTGAAATGCTAAATGTTTTCTTTCCTGGGTTCCAAACCCCGGAACATACTCTGGATTTAATACACCCTCTCCCCTAGAAGCCACCACATAAATAAAATGATTAACGTACCCCATGTGGATATACAATGTGCTAAGCCAAATTTTCTGCCACTCTCTGCTAATCAGCTTCCCAAATGCTCTGCGTTAGCCTGCTTCTATAAATCTGCCACTGCAGCTGAAGACACCGTCATCCTTTCTGTCTTCCCTAAAGCGTTCATTTGGTACCTCCATTTACTGCCTTCCTCTGGAAGTCCCAGACTTGCCTCCTTAAATAGACTGGAAGAACAGGGAACACAATGTAACAGTGTGGACCAAGTTGTCTCTTGGGATGCCCACAATGAGCTGAAAAACTCCCTAACCATCCAGTGTTCGTTCTCCTAATACCATGGAATCCGTGCGGCTGTTTCTGGAGTTTGAATTACCACTCAGCTTGACAGTGTTTGTCAAGAAAGTGCTGGAGGTACATGGGAGACAGCCTCAGAAGAAAACCAATCCAGGGGAGCAGAGGAAGATGGAATTTGGGGGATACTTGTACACCTTCATTAGATGCCTATTCTGTGCCAGGTCTTGTGCTAAGTTCAGAATAACAAGAAGCTGGGTCTGACTCTGGAGAGCTTTCCAACTGAGAAGCAGACACAGGCTTACGGACATATAATTATAGCTCTGTGTCAAGGCTCGACCAGAGATTCATAGAAGATGTGACAAGCACTGGGGCTCTGACGGCAAGCCGGGGAGGCACAGGAAACACAGCACGAATAGAGTTTTTCAGTACAGTGGAGGCTACGACAGGCAGCTGCTGTTCAGCGGGCCCAGCACCACTTCTTGGGTTACGTGCTCCAAAGGGAGGGCGTGTGACCCAAACTCAATCGGATCTCCTCTTTTGGAAATCTGAATCCTGAGGGAAACCACAAGGACAGAAAGCAGCTGAAGTCAAGTCACTCACCTGATAGCAAAGAGATGGTCTGTGACTCTTGCCACTGAGACCCTCAGAACTGGCCTAGTTTGTTCCTGCCACCCTGTGACTACACTGTAATTCTTTTACACAGCTTAACCCACTTAATCCCTGAAAGACTCAATGTGATTAGGAATAACTCTTATTTCTTCTTGTTTTAACAGATGAAGAAACTGAAGCACAGATTAGCAACTTGCCAAAAGTTAAGTAGCTGATGAATGGCAGGGCTGGGATTCAAACCTAAGCAATACGTCTCCAGAGTCTGTGCTTCTAAAAAAACATTTTATATACATTTTTGTTTTTAGTGAACTCAAACTGATCTAGAGAGAAAAGATGTTCTGGGTGGAAAGCAGAGGTATGAAAGGGCCCAGAATGTCTGAGGAACTGCTGTATTTAATAGTAGAAATGCATGGTTGTGGTTAAAAATGACAATTATAGAAAGCAGTAATTTGGGACCAAATGAATAGGCAGGGTCAAAACTGAACTATGAACTCAGGAGCTGAGGGAATAAGCTAGGGGAGTTTGAAATGAAGACTCCTATGCTGAATTAACAAATAACATCATAAAGAACAAAGAAACAAGGAAGACAAAAAACCCCAACAAAAATAACTTCACAAATAAAGAATACTACACCTTATTTCTTGATATAGATGACGCCCATGGATGTGTTCACTTGTAATAATGCATTAAGCTTATGATAATACGTAACCTTTTCTTGAAGTATGTTATGTGGCAATAAAAAGAAAAACAAGTACATACTCTGAGGTTTGGCATTTGTAGAAGTGATTGAGAGAAGAATACACATGAAGAATACGGATAATGCTTTTCATGTTTAGAGAAGCAGGATCAGCTATCACTTTCTTCATGAACAAGTCCATCAAATCAGTATGTCGAAAGCCAAGGTTTTCAAATAAAATGAGGAGAAAGAGAACCTTTAAAAAAAGAATGAATTGAGGGAAAACTTTTTAATTATAGAATGCTACCAGTGATTTTTGAGATCTCAAAAAATTAAAACAGCAATAGAACTGTCCAGATGAAGAGAATATTCCCGAAAAAGAAACAATTCTCTTTTCCTCACAAAATCTGTTCCAGCAATTCCTGAATCAGATGTTAATAAACAACCTCTTTTTATAAACAGAGAACCAGAGCATACAATGGTTTCCATACTTCCATTTCATTTAAAAATAAATCCTTTCTTACATGCTTTTCATACATCAGACCTAAAAACTACCTTAAATATACCTTTTCTGAGGTTTTTCAAAACGACCGACTCAATTTTGAACTATTCCCTCTTCCAAACCTAGACACCTTCTCCATTCAAAACATCTAAGAGGTAACTCAAAAATTTCTATATTCAATATTGAGTTGTACAAATGAGAACAGAGATGAAATATACTGTGATTAAATTAAAATTTCCAGTTCACTTCTCATCTCCCTCTTGGAACTTCTCACTATTAGTATTTCTCTTTCCAAAACCAATTTCCATGGCAAACTCAATATGCACCTTACTCTCCAAAGTAAAGTGAACCTAGTGACTGAACACAATTACCGCTGCTTCATTACAAAAAGAAGTTTTTACCAGCTGCTTCATTAGGTGTTTCTATTACTAATACAGCCCCCAAATTTAAAGGTTCTTATTCTGGAAGAAATAAAACAACCTTCCATAAATAGAAGATATACATGATCATTAAGTAATGACATTTTATTCTTCAAAACGCATAAGCCTGTCACATCACCTGTTTTTACTATTCTAAGTCTAAAAAAGAAAAACAGAAAGACAGAAATAATCCTAATTATCCAAAGTACCACACTATCTTTTAAAAAACAAATAGAAGAACAAACTTCGGACAACATAATTTTTCTTTGAGAAAGATGGTCAAAAGATTAAATAGTATATTAACAGGTAACTCCTAGACAGAAATGATAAAGAGCTATTTTTTTCAAAAGTCATTTCAACATTGGAATATTTTAGTCTCTTAACTACTATAAAGCTGATAGAGAAATACCCAGAATGTTAAATGAATTGAAAACTTCTGAGGCTTATTCCAAACTGTTAACAAACTTACTTGCTTTAACTTCCAGATGTCAATAGTTGTAGCCACATAATCTGCTATTCCCTTAAAAAGATCTAAATTATGGTACCGGAGGTCTCTGCAAGACTGCAATATGTTGATCAATACTTTAAAAGGACACCCATGGATATTACCTTTAAGAATGAGTTAAATAAACAAACAAAAATTACCAGATGGCTTTGAATTTAAAATCCAAGATACTCTACACTCAATATGTTTGTTTCTTTAGAAAAATACAGCACTGTATTTTGTAAAAGACAAAAACAAAAAAACTATAGGCAAAAGTAAAACTCAGGTCTAATCATATCATCAGTTATTATTTGTATAAAAGTAAAGTTTTTAAAACTAACAACTATAGTCCAGAACAGTAGGTCAGATGCTAAAAATCATGATAGAAAAATTCCCCTTACCTATGACCATCTTACTGCATTCATCCAGAAGTATAATAGAGCGGTAATTCATGGCAGCTAATGCCTCAAACATGTGCTGGCTATTCAAATCAGAAAATCTGTCTAATTCTCTCAAGGCTTTCATCTAAAGAAAAACAAACTTTAATTTATAATTCGTGGCAAAGTAAATTAAACTTTTATTTTTAAGTAAAAAGGATAAAGTTTCAGCAAAATGACTCAAACAGATATACAGGTCAAATATACAGATTTGTATGTACAGGGGAGCCTGGCTAGCTCAGTGGGTTAAGTATCCGATCTTGGTTTCAGCTCAGGTCATGATCTCACGGGTCGTGAGATTGAGCCTGGTGTCAGGGCCCCGCACTCAGTGGGGAGTCTGCTTGAAGATTCTCTCCCTCTGCCCCACCTTTCACTTGCATGTGCACGTTCTCTCTCTCCCTCTCTAATAAATAAATCTTTAAATATATATATATTTATATACACAAATAAATATAAATCAACTTCTATTACTTCACTTTAGCAAAACTGAACCTAAAAGCACAACGATGTCCTCCTAAAAAACTGACTTTAGGAACCGATAGCAGGTCATAAGAAATTTTTTTTTCAGGGCGCCTGGGTGGCTCAGTCGGTTAAGCGACTGCCTTCGGCTCAGGTCATGATCCTGGAGTCCCGGGATCGAGTCCCGCATTGGACTCCCTGCTCAGCGAGGAGCCTGCTTCTCCCTCTAACCCTCCCCCTCTCATGTACTCTCTCTCTCTCTCTCATTCTCACTCTCTCAAAATAAATAAATAAATTTTAAAAAAAAAGAAATTTTTTTTTCAAATCTTACCCACTAGAGAAAATTCAAAATGTGTTTACCTCCAGTTTCCTTTTAAGAGCAATCGGTGCATCTTTTCCAACACATCTTATCACAGCTTGTAATGTAAAGACACGCTCTATTTTCCAGACTTGCTGATCAACTAGTATCCTGTAATTAGACACAATAAGTACCACACTCCTAGAATCTGAAAACCAGAAGAATTATTTTAAAAGTCACTTGGTCCAGCTCCTACTTCTAGGCAAGGAAGATGAAGCCTACAGAAACAATCTATCTGCCCAAGGGAGTATAAGTAGTTAAAGATCGAGGACCAATCTAGCACTATTTCCTCTCACATTATTCTGTTACCATGAACAAACAAATCACCTCAGGAGATTACAGTAAGATATCCCAATGCATAGTCAATGAAAAAGGAAATTAAGTATTATTCTCACTGACCTATGACATTAGATCAGTTTCATCAATTTTATAAATTATAAAACTCAAGCTCTTTCTTGGGCCAGGTCAGCATCATGTGAACCTCCACACAGTGCCCAAATAACCGTTATGAGCTGAGTACATGTCAGTTCACTCCCAGCCCACATCAGTACTAGGTTTATAAGATCAATTTAGAATTCAATGTTACCCAGACAGTTTTTATAATGGACCCTAAGAGAAGCATTATTTCTAGCTTTACTTGATCCAGAATCAGGACTTTAAGTTTAATAAGGTACTAAAGACTGTAACTACCAACAAAGTCTCTCCCCACCAAGTCAGTTTTCATTTTGGTTTTTGATTCGAGATATAAACGGAATAGAGAATGCCACATGAAGAGAGTACTTGCCGTAACCCTGCTCGAAGAACATCCACATTCTTGCATGGCTCCATTGCCTCTAAAACAGTTGACAAAACTGAAAGACATTTCTCATCGCACTCATTGATACGTTCCTATTCAAATAATTACAAAAACACTGCAGATGATAAGCCCATAGTAGACTACCTCACCTAAGCAAAAGCACTGAAGCTTTCAATTAAATGATTAAGCATCAAACCAATAATTCATAACCCACAATAAACATCTTTGAGAAATAAAATGTCACATGTAATGAATTTTCCAAATAACCAATACACACCTTTATATATCAACACTTTTTTTACATTTACCATTACCATTGAAAACACATTTGGTATTGATTGTATTCCTCTGCTTCTGAAATAACTTTTATCAAACATTATTTTTACTTCTTCTTAGGACTCAAGTTCAGCATGAAGACAAATGTAGTAATATAAGAGCTACAGAGGTATATGGGGCAGTTTGTCCATCCCTAAGGAACCTTAGACAGCTGTCCTCTTGTAATCTCTCTATATCCTTTCCTGGTATCAAACTATAACTTCAGTTGTGAGTTTTCTGATCCACATCTGCTATCCCATTTTACCACCACTATCTGGGTCTCAAAGGGAGCCCCAGGCCTCAGATCCTTCTTTCAGATCTCCCGGGTTAAGGCACTAACCTAGATTCTAGAAATGGTAGTGGGCATAATTCAGAAAGTTAAGACAAACAACACAGCTTACTTAGGGCTCTACAGTTTAATCACAACCAATTCATACACCTCACAAGAGTAGTTGTCATCACAGGTGGAAAAACTTAGGCTGAAAGAGGTATGCTTTTCTGCTAAAATGGCATGACAAACAAGGCATGAAGTCTCAGGTCAGAACACCAGGTACTAAGAAGAAATGGGTAAGGCTGAAAGAAAAAGAAAGGTCTCATTCCCACGGGAGGGTTTCCATAGCGATTTACACCATTCCATCAATATCTGCTGTGAAAGGAAAGACCATTTGGCTGAAGGGCAAATTCACTAATGACATACTGACCTTTCATCTCTAGCTAAAATGTCTTTACAATTTTCCAACAGGTCAGGGAGACACAATCATACATACATATTTTCTGACTCCAAATATCCACTGCTCATACCTCACCAACGCAGATGCCATGCTGCTGTGGATACCTGTCCAAAATCTAGTAAAAGTATTACTAACCAGGTAGTGACTTATCATAATCACTTTTAAATAACTATATAGGGAATACAGTCTACCAAATAAACATGGATATATGAGTGGCTTAAACACACATACACACAAGTAAAAATTCATTCTTAATGAAGGACATATGGAAATCACAGTAACATAAAAAGTTAAAAACTCATATGCTTAGTAAGTTAATTCTATAATAGGATTATATGTGAGATCATCCTCGAAATTTAAAAATTATTTAATTCTGATCACTGAGTTTAGAAGTCTGAGATGTCCACCCTTAAAAGGTAAATAATTACGTCAATGGGCTATCATTTCATCATATCTGGTGCTTCAGTGAGATAAAACAGGACACTGACTCCCTTGTCTTGAAACTAAAAGTGGCTCTTCTACCCAATTTCACTCTTCCTCCAGTCCATTTTCCACTCATACAGTGATCTAAAATATAAAGGTGAACATGTCGACACTTTGCTTAAACTACTTCAATGGATCCCCAATGCCTATACGATAACTCCAAAATCCTTACAGAGGCATAAAAGCCTCTTTATAATTTAATACCCACCCTCCCACTTCCAGACTCAGATCTCGCCCCTACACCCATAACCCCTCCTCCCCGGCCACAATTACATAATTACCTCCCTACTCCCTCAAACACACACAACCCCAGCAGTCTATACTTCAGCACCACTGAACTACTTTAGCTCCCCAAACTTGCTAAACTTCTCTTCTGAACAGGCAATCCTCCTCTTCAAATACTATACTATACCCTTCACTATCGATCTCTCACTCACAAACTACTGCTCATTCCTTGGATTCAACTTAGATATCATCCCCTACTGAGCTTGAATCCTTGTTCTACCATGAACTAGGTGTTTGTTAATTCATCCAGCAAATCAAGACCTATAGTGATGTTAACAGAAAGGTAATCTTGGGCAGGTTATTTAACCTAAGCCTGAATTTCCTAATCATTAGTAAGATGAAAGGAGTATCTGTTTTAAAAGGCTACACTGACGATTACGTGAGGCAATTCGATTTTCAAACTACATACATGTATCTCCACCTCAAACACCAATCCTGTACCCTCCTCCCCTGTCTCCTCTTCCCATGATGAAGGCCTTCTCCTAAGTTAGAAGTCTGTTATACACTCTGACAAGACCAAATTTTTCTTTCACTGCACTGAAAGCTCTCTGGGGCCATTATTTTGTTCATAATTATATTCCCTTGGGCTCAGCTCAGTGCCTATAATGTAGTAAATGTCTGACTTATTAAATGAATGTTGGTTACTTTTGCAATTGCCTACAAATATCTGTCTTCCCCTTTACATTATAAGGACAAGAATCACATCTCCTAAATCTCTCTAGTGACAAGTGTAGTAACTGATACATAACTGACACTAAATAAATGTTTACAGTACGAATAAATGAACCCACTAGCTGTTTGACTTTAGCCAAGTTGTTTAACATCACTAAATCTGTTTCCTCATCTTACAGGGCTAATGAGAGGATTAAATAAGTAAAAAGTGTAGGTACTCAATAAATACTAGTTCTCCCCTCTTCCCATCTCTTACCTTCAACTAACCAACCTTTCCTTGTATATTTTATCTCTCTCCCCATTTTAGTTTATTACTCACTATTAGTCATCTCTGGCAAAGAAAAATGGTGCAAGCTTTCATAAATTTCCACAGCAAAAGGAAGGAAAGACCTGGTTAGCTTAAGGTCTCTAAATCATGTATATGCAGAAACGAATATAAACTACCTATTCCACTGATAATCTCTTCCAAGGAAGATACATCTCTATTTCCCCTCATTCTTTCAAGATGTGCCAAACTGTGTAAAATGATATTTAAGTCTCCTTTTGATTTTACCTGGACCACCCTCAGCAAAGTCTGTACCAGCAGAGTGTTCTGAGGAATTCCAAGCTTCACCATAGCATGAAGACTGAACAGCAGGTGGTCATAGTGCATGATCTTGGATTCTCTCATCACTTGTTCACACAGCTGGTTAAATGCAGGGTGGTTAAACATCAGTTGTTTTTCAACATACTTCTGGTCATCAGACATCCTTTTGGCAATTATCCACATTGCTGAAAAATAGTTACTACTGGGAAATACAGGTCCTTCTGAAAATGTATCTAACACATCACTCAGAGAACTACACTCCTGAGACAGTTTTTTATAGTTGACAGGGGTTGGTTTTGTTTCCTTGGTGAGCACATCTTCATTGGAGGCCTTCTGATGAAATGTTATCTTCTTCAATCCATCATCAGGGTCAAGAGAGTGTTTTGAATCAAAGGACAGTCTTCTAGGACAAAGCAGTCTGTCGACTGTAAGGACTGTTTCAGTGCCTATGCCCTTTGTTTGAAAATTATCTCCTGATTTAAAAATTAAGGCATCCTGAAATAGATATCTAATAGATGACTGCACTCCATTACCAAAGTCACTTAAGAGAAGGTTTCTTGGGTTCCAGTTTGAATAAACAATTTTCAGTCTGGAAAATCCCAAAGGATACAGCCTCATAGTTCTGCTTGTTGGAACTAAAGTACTGAATTGTCTGAAGTTCCATAAAAACGAACCGGCTCTGCTATTCATTGTGCTATCCACTCAAACGCTTTCAAATCGCTTTAAATTAGTCTACATAATACAATGCCACTTCAGGGAGTGAAGGAGAAGACAAGCCGTTGTTTAAAGAGAAGACATGCCGTTGGTTTCCTGTAGGGGAAGGAATTATAAAAGAAATAAAAATTAAAGCAAAACTTTTATTTAAATAAAGGAAATGAATTTAATAGACACCAAAGTGGGAACCTATGGAGACATTAAAGATGAAAACGGTAAAACTACTTTACCAAATGGGCTTCCTCCACTTCTTCCACAATGTGTAAACTGTCTTATAGAAGCCAGGTTACTTTGGAAGTAGTCGTTGTATAAATGAGTTTAAAAAATAAATAAATAAAGTGAAATTTCAGGTGAAAAGTGTTCCCACAAAGTTTCCTCTTAAGAAAGGGATTTTATGTTACCATTGCTTTGGAGAGGTCTTCAATGAAAAAACTTTAACGTTGGCGGATACTTTTTTAACATGAAGATTTAGCAACGGCCGAACCCAGACTTTAAGCATAGGGACGGGGACAAGTAGAACCGCTGAGGAGAGGAAGCAACAAACCAAAGTGACGCTTGCATGCGGCCTGAGCTTGGGAGGCTGATAAATCAGCCAGTATCACCAGATCTCATCAAGTGTTATGAGCTCATCTTTCCCAAGCTGGGCCACCCAGTATTAACCTACCTCCCTAAAGGTAAGGCCCAAGCAACTCCTAAGACCTTCCTCCAAAAGACAAGAAGTCTACGGTGTAGCACTGCCAAATGCTCCGCCTATATTCGTTGGCCACTCACCTGAGGTCAGAACCCCGTGGTTCTATACAGGCGCAGCCATGACAGCTTTCCCGCGAGCTGGCAGTATCGCGAGATTTTACGGATCCTTCATAGGTCAAAAAGCTTACGTTCGCGGTAGTCGGAGAAGTTTGCTCAGTAAAAAGGCAACTTACCGAAGAGAACGACTAGTTTCCTTAGGTTCAGGGATAGGGACAGAGGAAAGCACAAAGCTTTTAAAGACAGTGTATGATCCTCTGCCCCAACACCTAACCCCTCTGGCAGGGCCCCAGACCCCGCTCTCAACTTCAGAGTGCGCCTGCTCCTGCGCCAAGCCGTGGTTGCCAGGAGACCGCCGAGCCGCGGTTCCTGCCCCTGGGTCGAGGCTTTTAACATGGCCAAATTCGTGCTTGCGGGTGAGTGATCCCCACGTCCGCCCGTAGATCGCTCAAAACACCGACAACTACTCACCCCTTCTGGTCGCTGAGCAGTGATTTTCTTAACTGCCTTTTGTTCTAGCAATTCCGACCTCTATATGGACCACCCCAGGCTTCTTATGCATTCATTCAAAGATGTTTATTGGGCAGGGTCCTCTGCAAAGCACTCCCGGACACTGGGGACACGGTGGGGGAAAAGATATACCTGGGCCTTCGAGGAACTTTCAGTCTCACGGAGTACAGAAGCATGTAAACAAGTAATTTTGATCCACTGTAATTAATGAAATGAGGGAAATGTGCACAGGGCTCTGGGAGGTGTTGCAGCAGCTGATTTTGTGAAGGTTTGGAATAGGGAGGCCATTCCAGATAAAGGCACACAGCTAGAAGTCTCATGGCCTAATGGAGAAACTAGATATGGAGGAAGTGACTGGACCTGGGGCTAGAATGGAAGCCGCAGCCGGATCCTGGCACCTAAAGTGCCCCAAACAAAGGTGTTTGAACTGTATCTTGAAAGCAATGTGTCTTAAAAATTTTTTAAGCAGGAGAGTATCCTCAGTGGGTTTGCATTTTAGGGAGCCCACCTTTGCCAGCAAATGGAGGAAAAGGATGGAAAATGTCACTGGCATCCGGAAAACCACTAAAGGGTCTTAGTAAAAACAACAGGCGATTATACCTGCCTCCCTCCCTTCTCAGCAAGTTTCCTGAAAAAGTAGACTGCTTTTGTATCTTCAGCTACTTCTTCCATTCAGTCTGGCTTCTACTTCTGCCTCCTTTCAGAAATGGCCTTCATCAGTCACCAGTGACTTTTACAGAAGCTGTCCAGTCTTTATTGGAACTTTCTGATGCATTAACACAATTGACATCTCCCATCTGCCTGGAAAACTATTTCCTTTGCTTCTTTATTCATTCAGAAGAACATTTTTGAGCACTGACTGACTATATGCTGGGAAGGCAGTGATAGAGACACTTACAAAGAATGTTACATGTGGGCTAGTGACAGGGCCAGTTCTATAGGAGCAGTGGCAGGAGCCTTTAGTCAGGCAAAGGCTTCCCAGAGGGAGTGGTTTTTCAAACAGAGATCCTTAAGCAGAGTTACCTAGCAGAAGGAGGTAGGGAAGAAGAGAGTGATTAACGCACCCGTGGCAGGTGCTGGGGTTGGAATGAGGAAAGCTAGAAAATAGAAATAGATTTAGTAGGATTGTAGCAAAGGGTACAAGAAAGAGAGTGTCGTAGGCTGAGGCCAGAATTAGATATAGATTCTTGTGAGCCATGTTCAGTATTTCAAACGTTATCTAAAGTATACAGAACGCTTTTGGAAGAAGAGGACATAATCAAATTTGCATTTTATTTGAATGGTATTCTCTATGGTAAGAGACAGATTAGATGCCAAGACCCCAGTTAGTTGCAATAGTCCAGGAGGAAGATAGTGGTGGCCTGGCCTAGTATGGTGGGCAGTGGAAATGGAAGGAATTGAATGGACTAGAGCGATATGAGGGAGGCAGAATTCATAGAACTAAATGTCTCATTGGGTGGAGGAAGGCAAGGGAGAAGAAAGAGTTAAAATTATTTCCAACCAGTGGTTTGGAAAAATGGGTAGATGAGTCATGGAAAAAAAAAAGTGGAAAAGTAGGCTTAATACTCTGGATACTCTTAATTCTCTTAAATAACTGAACATAAGAGAAGAGCAAATTCGGTGGGGGAGTTTTGGCAAAATCTGTACTAGACATGCTGAGGGCCTATGAGACATTCAGAGGGAAATGGAAAAATACAGGAAAGTATAAACATCTAGATAAGGTGATAGTTCTGAACTGGAAGTGCAGATTGCTGCTTGAACCCAGGGAGTGGAGGAGATCCACCAGAAAGAATGCATAGAGTGTGAAGATGCCTTGAAGAATGCTAACCTTTTAATGGATCAATAAAGGAATAAGAACCTACAGTGTATAGTGAGAATGACCCGAGAAGTAGGATGAAAACCTGAAGAATGACCACCACCATAGTGGGTGTTTCAGAAGGATAGAAGAAGGCAAATGCCAACAAGAAAATGATCAAAATGTATCCATTGGATGTAGTGACATGGAGGTCCTTGATCCCCCTCTAGAGAACTGTGGTTAAAGCCAGATTGCAAGGGGTTGGGAAGCAAATGGAAGTGAAGAACTGGGGATGGTTAAGTGTAGAGAACTCTCTCAAGAAGTTTTAATAGAAGAAGACAGGTAGAACGCAATAGCTAGAGTGGGACATAGACTTTTTGTTTCTTAAGACAGGAGAAACTTAAATGTAACCTGACTGTATTTAAATAGGATGGAAAAG
Source organism: Zalophus californianus (assembly GCF_009762305.2). Taxonomy (NCBI): domain Eukaryota; kingdom Metazoa; phylum Chordata; class Mammalia; order Carnivora; family Otariidae; genus Zalophus; species Zalophus californianus. Next base: position 166,159,599 of record NC_045597.1, on the reverse strand, counting down.
GACCATTAAGAGTAGGGATAAGATGCTAAAAGAGAGGTTAACCAATTAAGCAGAGTTGGTGGCAGTTCCGAAGGAGGAAGAGGGTGGTGTTCAGAGCCTAAGTAGTGAGGTTAGAGCTGAACAGGAGGTAGGAGCCATCTTCCATGAATAGGAGAAAGAAGGAAAGGATGAGTCCAGATGCAGACAGGCTTGTAGGTATGATGGCAGGAGGTTAGGGGATTTCCCAAATGACAACATTTTTGTATGATTTGGTTTTGTTTTTAGATCACTCTTTTTTTTCTTAAAGATTTTTATTTATTTATTATGTCAGAGAGAGAGGGAGGGAGAGAGCACAAGCAGGGAGAGTGGCAGGCAGAGGGAGAAGCAGGCTCCCCACTGAGCAAGGAGCCCAATACAGGGCTTGATCCCCGGACCCTGGGATCAAGACCTGAGCTGAAGGCAGACACTTAATCAACTGAGCCACCCAGGCGCCCTTGATTTGGTTTTGGTTTTGTAAAGTAGAAAGGCAAGGTTATCTCTTCTGACAGTGTGGGAAAATGGAGAGAAGGAAGAAGTTTGCAAGAAGTGGGCCACGTTTGGAAGGGAAATTGTGAAGAACAGAAGAGAGTGCTGATAAGGAAAATAGAAGAATCTCCAGGCAGGGTTGAAGGCCAGTTGAGGCCAGCGACCATGAATTTATAATGGCGCCTCTCTGCTTGCTTCTCCCATGTTTCTCCAGGGGTGCCTAGCAGCAGATGGAACCCAGAAACAGAAAAGGCAGGTAACTGCGTTCATCCAGGGTGAAAGGCTTTTACCAGGCTGATTTGCCAGAAACATAGTGGGGCAAGATAATTTAAAACATGAGCTAGAGTGTGGTTTGAATTCATGAACCATGGATTTGAACTAAACAGGGAGGCTAACAGGGAGTGGTTGAGAGGGTTGATGATTTAGAAGTCACCATGAAGTGGAGGAAGTCATGACTGGGAGTAACTGGGGAAGATTGTTGCAGAGGGCATTCTGCACTGGGCCCCTGCCCCTCCAACTCCCATCAGACACCCACCCAATCCATCTACTCTGGTGGCTCTAACTTCCTGTGTGTTGATGGCTGCAAAATCTGTCTCTTAAGCCCTTACATGGGGCCTGCACTTCAGACTTACAGGTACAGCTACCTGCTGGTCTTATCCACTTAGATAAACTGCACATACCTCCAGCTGCATTTGTCTACAATTAAACGTCTTACCTGTGGTTTCTGTTCAGTAAGTACAGGATCATCTACCCAAGCCAGAAACTAGGAGTTATCCCAGACTTTTCTCTGCTTCTCCTCCCCGCCTAGTACCACTCCCTGCAACACATATTAAATCTACCTGTGATTTTACCACCACTCCTCACTTTACACTTTGCCTTTTGGAGGCTACTAATGACTAGCTCATTATTGACAGTTCATGCTTAGTAGCATGGCAACCCCTTTGAGAATGTGAAGTCTAGCACACTCCTGGAGGAGAGTAAATAGCCAATCACCTTTTCTTCTTCCCACGTTTTATTACTTAAGATTCTGACCTCCTGTGAGATAATTTTATTTTTACTACTGTTATAAAAATCAGAAGTTTATATGGTGGCAGCTTAATACTATAATTCTATGTTATAAAATATATCGTAACTATATGATTAATTCTGTAATTATATGCCAAATACAACTACATGATAGTTTCTGTGTGATATAAGAAAATGTTGCAAATTTGAACTCTTTTAGGTAGAGCAGATTGCCCATATTATGCTAAAGCAGAACTCCTAGCAGACTACTTACAAAAGAATCTTCCTGATTTTCGGGTACATAAAATTACACAACATCCTCATGTTTGGGAGGTAAGAAACCTTTATTGTTTGTTAAACTCACACACTCACAGAAATGTGTTCTGATTTAATGAAATATTAGCCAGTGTTATCAGATGGGCTTCCAATAATGAATGTTCATGTACTACTGATATTTTAACACCAATAGAATTAATTCCTACTTAGCAGTCTCAGAACATTATATGCTTTTTCCTTTGTACCTAGTAAAACAAATGAGGCCCTAACCAATCAGTAGAATAAATTTAGCTGTTTTTTTCTCCCAAGAATCCAGGTAACCTGTATTAACCTTTTTAACTTTTCATTCTCCTTCATTTGATTTCTAACGACATGAGGCACTTGCTTATTTGAAATACCCTTCTTTGGGACTGTGTTTCCCCACAAACAGAGATTTGGGGGAAGGAGTTTCCTCTACTAGGGGGTGCTCTTGGGAATAATGCTCTGGGAAGGAATGAGGACAGCAGTGTTGTGCAACAGGAGAGGTTGAACCACCGTGCCGCTGCAACAGAGGGCTCAGCCAGCCCTGACCTCTGAAGCTGGGGTGGCCCTTCAGAGATACCCCAAATACAGATCAGGGGGCTGGGCCTTTGTACTGACACAACTAACAGTCCTTGGATGCAGGCTGCTCTTGGGCAGGGACTTAACTCTAGGCAAGGGAACCTCTCTGAGGTCAGTTCCTAGAGAGAGACTCAGCACTGAGCCATCAGCAGTAAGTACACCTGGTGACCCAGGGAATGAGTGTCTTGGTCGTGAAGGGGGAATCTGAATGACATAGGACAGAGTCTGCTACAGCTCACCAGTTGTTGTGCCTTTTGGGATCTACATGCTCCATATAATAAATTCATACCATCTGCGAGCAGCTCTTCTGGGGTTCTGGTTGGCATCTTTCCCTGGGGAAACTTGACAAGAGGATGGTCAGTGAAAGGAACCACGGTCTCTACTGCATATCATTTTAGGGCTGTAACTGACACTCATCACCGTTCTTGTCTATGATCCAATGTCAGTCCCCCTCACCCTCTGCTGGTCTAGTTGACTTCTGAGGTGTGATGACCTAGACCTGTATTCTTGGAGGTCTGAGTCCTGGTCTCCCAGGATGTAACTGGATGTGACTGCGGCACACGTATGCTTGCTGGCAAAATTGAGCAAGGCAGTACCAAGGATGCCCCAGCGGGTCACCTAGATGCCAGATATTCTTTCCTGCCCACATGCCCCTGATCAGCAGGGCCAGGTACTGCTTCCAGGATGGTAACTCCTTTCCTTGACTGCTGTCTTGGCACAGGAGCTCAAAGTGACCAAGCAGCAACCATAGCTTAACGTTTAATGGAATTCTTCCTGATAGAAACACCCTGGCACCTCTGGAATTTAGAACCTCCAGACCCATAGAATCTAGAGTTAAGTGGGCTTGGGGAAGCACAAATTCTCCAAGTGGGTCACTGGGTCACTCTTAATTCCATCCCTCGGTTCCTGGATTCATGTATTTCACCTAATGGGGAAAGCACTATATTGATTCATGGTGTATTTGCATCCTGAAAGACAGTGCTTTATCCTTACAAGGTAGCAACCTCTAAGCACCTTCAGTGAACTGTTCTATCCCTCTATCAGATGATGTGATACATAATAGGGCCAGTGCATCCCATGGTTACGTGCCCAATCCCACCAAAGTGGTACAAAGTGATGTTATGCAGAATCCCATGTTGCTAGGTTGAACATTTTCTAAGCTCTTGGGCAGGGTGCTGGCCAAAGCCCTATGAGCAGAAAAAGCAGCTCTTTGCCCAGAATATCTGTTGATTCCAGTCAAGATGAATCACTGCCCTTTCTAGGGTAGAAGGGGTAAAATGTAATCAACTTGCCACCGAGAGGCTGGTTAGGATCTTTGAGGGATAATGCCATTATCAGGGGGTCAGTGTTGGTCTCTGTTGCCAGCACATTGGACATCTAGCAGCAACAATGGCTCGATCAACTTTGGTGAGTGGTGGCTTGTTCTCTAAGGCTGTAGCATAACCTCTGTCTCTTTTGTGAGCCCATTGTGCCTTCAGCTAAGTGACCTTATCTGCTGGGCTGTTCCATGCTTTTATCACAGTTGATGTTCTCTGGTGGGCACTGCCCCTGGCCTCTTTTTATTTCAGGACTCTATCAGGGAGTCCAGCTCTATAACAGCATGCCCTTTGATAGCCCTGGCCTAGGATGGACAGCCACACCAGGCTTCTCCATGATGCTGAGAACCTATCACCAGTACAGTTGTTATCATTTTGATGGATGTAGTGTCCTCCAGGCCCTTCTGGAGAACATAATGGACTAGTAGGTTTCCCGCCTTCCATAGTAGCATATCCACTCCAGCATGCCTATTTTTCTAAGCTTTTTGATTCCTTCTTCCATTGTCTTCTGTGGATGTTCTGGCATTTCTGTTTCATTTCACGTGAACCATCACTTTCTCCAAGCTTTGGAGAGCCATCCTAGCAACGTGTTGCCACTGTCTTCTGAGGTGCTTGCCAGGATATGTACCCTTGAGTTGCAGAAGAGTGATTTATATTGATAAATTCTCCCTTGTCCAACTTTATATTCCACTCTTGATTCTGCACTCTCAGGGTCCAGTCCTATACGTATTCCCCCAGTCCTACCAAGACATCAACATGCCCCACTTAGTGCTGAAGGTCCTTTGGGGCAGAGTCCCTTTCCTTCAGAGGCCCGGCACTTAACTCGCTAGGCTATGCAATGACTAGGGGAACCATGATGGAATCTTCACAGCAGCATTGTTTGCTTTAAGGGAAGATAGAGAGATCTTCAACATCATCAAGAGAAATTAGTTTCTAAGATTTTATGTGTCAGGTAGCCTCATTACACATGCCTCCAATGGCAAGAATGTTGTCATGTACTTTACTCACAAGAATGTTGCTCTCTGTCTCTACTCAGCTCTTGTCATTAGAAGGCCTGGTCTACACAAACCAGATAATGATGATTTAAACTTTCTCTAATGATTACTATTAGAAATCCACAGATAACTTTTAGCTCATTAATTCGGTCCGGATGACAAATTATACCCACATATTTGGACAGCAATATCAAATTTAGGTGGCCCTAAGACTGGAAGTATCTCACATAGAAGAGCAAGGTAAGAACCAGTTGAATTTTTTTGAAATCAGCTAAGTTGGAAGACTTGGCTTCTCTTTTAAGCTAACCACTTGCATTCTCCGTCTCCTCGACAAAGAGAGCAACTTTCGGTACCTTTATTTGGTCAGCAAATTTGAAGAATAGTCTTTCGTATTTGATTAATTTGTTACTTCACTCACCACTATTTTCTCTATTTACATTTTACAATGTAAAGATATCTAAATTTTATTATGTATACTCAGTGGTAGTAAAAAAAAAAACAAGCTAGTTCGTGTTTGAATTCTGAAGTATGGAACTGAATTCTGAGACAGATTCAATGGATGACTTCTCTTGGAGTATCATTCAATAGGAGTGGTTAAAAGACCTGTGTGAGAAGAATAAGTGGAGTCACAAAAAGTCCCCCATCATATGGAGAGAGCTGTTGGATCGTGGAGGAGAGGGCTTGCTTTTGGGAGGATATAACGAGTTCCTGGAATACGCCCAGGTATATGGATTAAGTTGGTTTGTCTGCTCAAAACATTTCCATTCTCTCACGTTGTTCTCCAAATGTCTTGCTTTCCAAAGTATTATCTCCGCTTTCTTTATTCTATTCTGGCTTTAAAAACAGGAACTTTCCATTATAATCATTGTCAGTGTTGACTTTTTCTTCCTAATATTTAGCTTTACTACGGTGTCACCTCTAGCATGACTACTGAGCTGATGAAGATAATTGCTCAAGAGAACCTGGAGACACATATAGAAAAAAAACTGGAGGAAGAAACCAAGAAAGATCTCATCCACCCTTTGCAGGTCTGGATCACCAGGTGGGACAGTCAAACTCCACGATTCATGAGATTGGTTGTTATATTTAGAAAGGACGATAAGGTGGGATTAAGTCCATGATGTAAGAACCTCCGAATGTCAAGTTTGAGATTCGTATGTATAGATATGTACATGTACAGATATGTGAATATATATATACATATGTATCCCCCAGTATAGCTCCATATTTAAGTTTTAGATTATAGGTGTATGTATGCACACACACGTATGAAATCTAAGAGCAAATGTATAGCAAAGATCATTAGTTTGACAACCCTATCTCCAGCTCTTGTCTCCTTACTCTATCATGCTGTCTGCTGCTTGCCTTCTTGCTCTTTGCCTTGCTGCCCTTCCTTCCCATTCCCTTGCTTTCCTTCTCCTCTCCCCACTCCAGTCTCACTGCCTGCTGCCCTGCCTTTCTTTCCCACTTGCTAGTGCTGACCTCGTGTTGTGTGCCCGCCTCAGTAACCAATATTGTGGCTGGACCAGCCTGTGGTTCTTACTACATTGGCAAGACCCCCTCAGCAATAACCATCAGGAAACGTGGGGAGAAGGGGTTTTGTTACTTAGACATCCTGGAAATGACATGGCACCCCTGGAGCCACACAGTGAAGTCACCGGTGGGGAGAGAGAGAGAGAGAGAGAGAGAGAACGTGTGAGCACACAAGGCCCTGGGCTCTGCTTTTATTGCGGTTGAGAGTGGGGGACTTAGGTTTTGTGGGCTCACTCTGTACTGCCGAATTTAAACACTAGGAGTAGAAATTTAAAGCTTGGGAAGAGAAAAAACAAGCGCCCGGCTGGCCGGTTATTGACATCAGAGATCTCTAAAACAACCGAGCCGCCCCTGGCTCCTTAGCGGTGTGGCTGGCAGCGTGTTTGCTGCAGACAGCCATCTTTAAAGTGGATAACTCCTCAGCAACCAAAACCTATAAAAAGCAGAAAACAAACCTGCCAGGGTTTATACTACACCTGAGTTTTGTTCCTTCTTCCTTTTTTTCCTCTCTTGCTCCTCACCGCGTTCAGTCGTGGGTACAAGCAGTCTTCACTAGCACCTTTTGTCTCTGCACTCCATCTCTCTCTCGGTGTCTCTTGCTGTCCTTGCTCTCTCTCTCCCTCCCCACCCCTCACTCTGTCTCTCACACTGTCCTTCTTTCTTACTACACCTGCATGTATCCTAACAGTCATGTTCCTTTGGAAAATTATTCGTTATGAAATAGTTCAATACAGGAAAGAATTAAGAATGATGTAATAAGCATAAACATGAACCTCACACCCAGATTTAATAAATACTACAAAGCCTTTAGATATTTTTAAAGGATTAAAATGGTACAGATACTGTTGAAACCTTCATTGAACCCCTCCCTAAACCCATTGTGAAAATCAAAAATGCCCAGGTGCATTTCCAAACCCCTGTCAGGGTCATTATACCTGTCGATTGTTAGCCAAGCTATTGAGTACCCAGATCCTTGCCGGATTGTGGGTACAGATACATGATGCCTAGCCTATGCTGATCCAAGGCTTCTTTGCAAGGATTTAGAAAAGATAGTCCTTTCCAAAAAAAAAAAAAAAAAAGTCATTACTTTGTAGACGAGGGTATAAAGTAGAAAAGAGCTATGGTTAAATAAAACTTGTTATTTCTTTTCCTTTTTGAAAGAAAATGTCAACATGTAATTAGAGTACTATGACACCATTCTTTTTAAATTTTGCTTTCTGCATATTCTATTTTATTTGAAAATCTCTTAAACAGGTACATTTCTCATTTGGGGTTTGTTTTCAGATGGCCAGAGCAAGGGATTAGTGGTAAGAATATTTTTGCTCAACTTTTGCTTCCTCACCTTAAAAAGTCTTATGTGGTTGTGTACACCTATTTAAGATATTAAACCACCCTATTAATGCACCTGCAGAAATATCTATTAAGAGTAAAAGCTTAACAGGAGCAAAAGATTTAACCATTCATAATCCAGCTTTGCATTTTTATTAGCGCATCTGTCCCTGCCTGCTACAACCTAATTCCCATCTTGACAAGTGGCGAAGTGTTTGGAATGCACACGGAAATTAGCCTGAATCTATTTGACAATAAGCAGGCAGAAGAAAATCTCCATGTTATCGTGGCCGAAACTCAGGACCTGGTGGCCCCCTTGCTCCGAAACATCTCCATCTGCACCCGAGTGGAGGACGCCTTCCTCCAGGCCCATGTGATCATCATCCTGGATGAGAACACTGACCAGGAGGTATACACTCTAGAAGACTACATCCGAAGCAGGCTTCCTCTGTGTAGGCTCTATGGATACCTGATCGAGAAAAATGCTCACGATTCTGTCAGAGTTATTGTGGGAGGAAAAACATTTGTGAATCTTAAAACCGTTTTGCTTATGAGATATGCCCCAAACGTGGCCCACAACATCATTGCCGTGGCACTGGGTGTGGAAGGCCAAGCTAGAGCTGCGCTGGCCAGAAAACTGAGAACAACCTCCTCATGTGAGTGAGCTTCTGTGTCTGTTTCTGTTTTTCAACAATGTGATTTGAAAGCCACTAGGAAGAACACCGTACCCCTTTAGGATTATTCTGGATGTCTGGAATAGAAAGTAGGAAGCAGATAAAAAGAACTCCTTACTGTGTGATTTGACTACGGTGTGAACGTTTTTTTCTTACTATTTTTCATGACAGGCTGTCTTTGTCCATCATTTAAAAAGTTAAACCAATGTTTAATATAAGATTTCTGTTTTTCTAGTTATAATTTGAAACCTAATATTTCAATTTTCCATAATAGTCAACCAAGGTAATCAGTGTTTTTTATTTTTTTTAAAGATTTTTATTTATTTGTTTGACAGAGAGAGACACAGTGAAAGAGGGAACACAAGCAGGGGGAGTGGGAGAGGAGAAGCAGGCTTCCCACCGAGCAGGGAGCCCAATGCGGGGCACGATCCCAAGACCCTGAGATCATGACCTGAGCCAAAGGCAGACGCTTAACAACTGAGCCACCCAGGTGCCCCTAATCAGTGTTCTTAAAAAAAAAAATCATCAGGGATGTGTGTAAGTGGCTCCACCCCACTTCCCACTGATGTGATGGTAAACATGTGCAAGGGTATTAAACTTGTCCGCAGGATTCTGCTGTCTAATCGGTTTCTGCCCCCAATTAGTCTTGGAACTGGTAGACATCAGAACCACGAGAGGATGAGACTGGATCAGAAAATGGATTGTTGTATTTAAAAGGGGAGTGCTGTATTTGAGAACATTTATCATCTTTAACAAATTTTAGATGTCCGTGCCTTTAGTTGGAGCAGGCGCAACAAAGCCCATGAAAATGCAGGGAGGTGCGAGGCGTTCCCTCAAGACAATAGGGAGATGATGAAATGTGAGCCCCACGTGCTCTAAATCGGGACCATAAAGGGCTTCAGGAAGCCCCTACATTATAGCAAGAGCTGTATCACCCACTGCTTTACAGGGAGGCCCTAGAACCATCACTTCTGGTATTCTCACACACAGATCTTCAGTGCCTCACCCCCAGGTTCAGTGATTACCTTAGCCAAATTGCTATAAAATTATTCAGTAGGAAAGAAAAACATTTTCTAATCACTTTATCTCTGTGCCAACCTTATATACAGATATGTAGACACTGCTTTATCACAAAAGATTTTTTTTAAGATTTTATTTATTTGAGAGAGAGAGAGAGCACATGAGATGGGGGGAGGGTCAGAGGGAGAAGCAGACTCCCTGCCGAGCAGGGAGCCCGATGCGGGACTCAATCCAGGGACTCCAGGATCATGACCTGAGCCGCAGGCAGTCACTTAACCAACTGAGCCACCCAGGTGCCCTCACAAAAGATTTCTGATAACGCTGATCGAAGTGCTAAGATGAGGCAGTGTTATAAAATTTAAAACAAGGTGGGGGCTTTCAACCAGAAAGCTGCTCTCCTGTGGGTCTGGTGGTGCCATAAATTGTAAGCTCTCCTGGACCCAAAGCCAATAAGCATATGAGAAGCAGAAGAAAGAGAAATGGAGAAACATTGGGTAAAGGAAAGAGAGACTTTGGAGGGACAGAGGTCAATGGGAATGGTCCGCAAAGCAGCAACGAGAGACTCTGCACCAACAAAGCCAGTTTCCTGAAATCAGAAAACCATCAAGGAGAGTCATTCAGTGAAGAGTCCAGATGCCAAGAGGGTGGCAGATCTTTCCAGGATGTCCCTTGAGTTCAGTTCACACATAACCCTGTTTCTCAGGCCATGTGCATTGGCTTGGTTGGAACTCTTGCTGCTGCAAGTGACAGCAAGTCCACTCAAAGCGACGGTAGACTGTAGACAGAGAGAGCTTTTTTTCAGGCATAAATGGATGCTGGGGCTCCAACAATGATGTCAGGACTGGCTTGCACTCTCTCTTGACCTATCACTCGGCCCCGCTTTCCTCAGCATTGGTTTGCTTCCCATGCAGGCTCTCTGTACAGAGTGGCGAAGTGACCACTGGTGTCTCCAGGCTCATACATTCATAACTTAGCTCACCCCAGGAGAAAGAGGGCTTGCTCTCTCAAATGTACAAAATGAGCAGGATAATATCTAATTGGCCAGGCTTGGGCCATTTGCCCATCTCCAAATCAATCGTCATCGCCAGGAGTCTGGAATCTGGGACTCCTGCCTATTGATAGACCTGAGGGGTGAGGACAGCCCCACCCAAACCATATGGACTGAAATTGAGAAAAGGTAATTATTTAAAGGAAAACCGGGATGCTGTTAAAGAAAAACAGTAGGAAGAAATGTTAGGAGGAAAAACAGCAGATGTCCACTATGGTTTTCTCTGGCAGTTATATGGAGCCCTACATCTGATAAGAAAAATTCTCCTCCCTACTGCCTGCCTTTGAACACAACCATGTGAGAGTGTGATACTTAAAGCTGCTACAGCCGTTTTAGGACCATGAGAGGCAGGCCAAAAGAATAGCATCTTTGAGCCGCTGAGCAACACCAGTGTTACTGCCTACCTCAACTTGTTATTGCCTGAGAAAAGTGAGCTCCTCCTAGTTAAGCCAAGTCAGAAGGATATTCTGTTACTTGAAACCTACACATCAAACTTAACTCATGCACAACAGTAGAGAATTTAATCACAGTAGGAAATGGTATGACTTTGAAAGATAATTAACTCTTTAAACAAATAAGTTAATAAATCAATAAAATTACTTATTTTCACTTCAGATACAACATTCCTAGAAGAGCCACAGTTTTAGAATCATATTAAATTTTAACCCCTATTTCTCTCTAACCACTGTCCTCTTATTTTCCTTCACAGGGCGAATCACTTTGTATAGTAGTTGCTTTCTTACCCACTCCCTTCCACCCCCAGAATGTTGCAAGGATTTGGGCTGATGTGTTTCCTCCTAAACCTTCCACCTAAAAGTACCTTACACATAGAAGCAAATTCAATTACTTGTTGATTAGGTTGTTCCTGAGGTCCTCTTATTATAACACCCTCCTTCTGCAGGAAATGAAACCCATCCGGGGGTTAAGTGATTAGCCCAAATTTCTATTCCAGTCTAGAATCAAGAACCTTTGTCAGAACCAAAGCAGATAAAAAGTTCTCCTAATGGCAAGCAGAGTGGTTAAGTTAGGACCACACCAGTAGTATAATTTTCAGTAGCAAGGTCTTTCAGGGAGCACTTCAGTATTTCTTGAATTCACTCATACGGCCTATGTATGAACATGATTAGGAATTGCCGAACCCTGATGATTCAGTAAATCATCCATGTCATTTGTACATTCGGGGGAAGCATAAACTTAGATCCTTTTATAGCAAAAAGATCAATCCTAAAACAACACACAGACAAAAAATAGACTACAGGCAATTTTTTGTATTAATGCTCATTCTTATGTTAACTTTAAATTTCTTTCTCTTCACAGGTATCAAAAATGTGATAGTTTGGGGTAATATTAGTGGAAATAACTACATTGATCTGAGAAAAGCCAAGGTTTACAGATATGAGAGTGCTATTTGGGGACCTCCTAACTACTCACGGCCTGTTTTGAGCTTGATTTTTGATAGGTATGGTATATTTTTAAGTCAAGTATACTAGCAATGTTGGATACATGTATAATAGTTGTTATAATCCTTTAAATCATCTTAGAAATCTTTGAACCAAAATGACTTGGCATTGGCATTGTTCACACTTACCTTTGTTTATGCACTCTATTGAAAATACAGAAAATCCCACAGAATCCCAACTGGTCAGTCCCCACGCCCAATTTATTTGACTTTGCAGTTATGAATTTTTTTTATTTTTTATTGTTATGTTAATCACCATACATTACATCATTCATTTTTGATGGAGTGTTCCGTGAAGAAGATAGCAGGAGTCGATTGACTTTTTACAGGATTCAAGAAGCTTGAAGAAGGAAGGTACACAGGAAGGCATATTTCTCTTTTACAGAGATGATTTCTTATACTGAGATCCATTGACCCAAAGAACATTCTTTTATTCCCATTCTTCCCTCCATTGTAAAATCGTTTCTTTCTCTCCTTATAGTGACTGGGTAAACAGACAATATGTGGAAACTCTTAAAAAGCTGACGGCCACAGGAAAACAATTTGGAGCCATCTTATCTGCACACAGTATAGCCACTACATTGAAATACTGGTACCATGGCTCACCGCCTGGGGAGATCGTGTCTTTAGGAGTACTAAGTGAAGGTCAATCTGGGTTTTTTGTTTTTTGGGGGTTTTTTTGTATTACTTTCAAACCTGCCTGTATGCCTCATACCCCTGCTTCTGTGTCCCTGCCTTCTGCCTTACCTGGTCTGTAAGCTGTCTGGACTTCCACAGTTCCATACTCACTTATCATTCATGCACTCACTCAGCCATTCAGAAATTCTGCAATGTTCTGTGTGAATGTGCAGGGAACACACACACAGCTGCTGCCTTCAGACCTAGAGCAGAGGGAAGAAGAGCCAGCTACAAAAACTCCAGAGTTCCACTAAGCTGTTCTCACTGTATCCCAGGTGAGGAAGGGAAGGCAAGGTTGGTTTTAGGCAGATGGCCGGAAGAATCAGGATGGACTTCAATAAGGAGGTGACCCCCCAGGAAGCCTTCAAGTCTGAGTAGTGTTTACCTGGCAGACTAGTGTGGATAGAACATCCCCCAGGAGCCACGGTGGCAAAGATCCAGGGTCAGGAGATGAAGGATACATCAGGATGCAGATCTTCGGGCACCCGTGGGAATGTGGAAAGCTTGCTCTCCCGCGGCAAATACCGTATATGCATTTTTACAACCTTACCGCTGTCATCTGCTAAAAACTACTTCAGAGGACTTCTACATTTTTGAAGAGTAGGAAAGAGAGAAGAGTTGTTCTGTGTTCTCTGGGTTCTATCTAAAGCATCTCTTCCCTTTCTGTTTTACTTTCTCCCTGTGCAAACTCATTCGCTGCTAAAGCTTCCCGCCTCCGCCTCTCTGCTGAGCAGTAGCCTATGAAACACTGTCCCCTGGACCATGCTGTCACCTCAGACTGACATACACCAAACTGAACTCATGGTCATCCTCTCCAATTTGATCTACCTCTTGTGTTCCTTATGTTATTAGTGGAACCACCATCCTCCCTGTTATTCCAGTGACCATCGTGTAGCTCAAGGAAATCTCCCAAATCCCCCAAGTCAGAAATCATCTGTCTCTCCTCTGTATGTGAACAGCATTTTGGCCCTCAGTCAGGGAGTGCATTCCAGCCTGTCCTTGTTGGTGGTGTGGTTAATTTCGTTAAGTCCCCTGTGTCCGACTGCATATACCCTGAGGGCAGGGCTTTGGCTGAGTCTTCCTGCTTCTACTTCAGGGTTAGACACTCAGGGAATCTTGTTTCAATTGCAGTAAGGCGCATGAGCACGCTTTTAATGCATACGGTGAATCAAATCAGTATGTTACCTTTTTAGTGTAATAGGCATTTAAAACCTTATCTTTATTTGTTAACAGTTTAATCTCTGTAGGAGTTCACCAATAAACAATGCAATATTAGAGGTGAAGAGCAGGTCATCACTGTCTTCCTGAAACCATGTAGGTAGACTCTTGTATGTTGTCCACCCATCAGGCTGGCTCTTTTTTTTTTTTTTAAAGATTTTATTTATTTATTAATGAGAGATAGAGAGAGAGAGAGGCAGAGGGAGAAGCAGGCTCCCAAGGAACAGGGAGCCCGACGCGGGACTCCTGGGATCATGACCTGAGCTGAAGGCAGACGCTTAACCATCTGAGCCACCCAGGCGCCCTCAGGCTGGCTCTTTACAGATTAAAAAAAAAAGAGAGTGAACAGAGAACCTCAGATGCCCTCTAAGGAAAGGCCTTTTAGATCCTGGTTTCTTGACTATCCTCACATTTTTGTTCTACTGACAGCATTTTTGATGACTAGAATGGCAAGAATTATTTTCTCATTTGATTGAGGCACAAAAGGCAGGGGGGCAATTCTATCTGAATGTTGCATAGTTAGTAGTAGTAAGTGTTGTCCATCTTTTAATTTGGAACACATCCAAACTGGGCCCTGGGAGCTGCCGGGAAATCATCAACTTCCCCAGCCCCTCCCTCTCCCACCCCAGGCCTCACACCGCAGCTATGGGACCACCACAGCAGGCTAGAAGAGGGTAGGCCAGGTGAACAAATGTCTTGGGGTCTTGGGCCAGTGAGGGGGCAAGGAAAGGCCACAGGGGGCAGAAAAAAGGAGTCTAGACAAAATGGAGGAGAAAGACATGAGCCCCCGAGGCACAGGCACGGGGTCTGAACCAAGCCTGAGCGGACAGGAGGGGTAACAGGAGGGAGTAGTGGTTCTTCTTTCAGAGAGAAACACAGAAGAGAGAGTTGTCAGAACTTGGAGAGATGCTAAGTCAATACTTCTAGAGTAGGTGTTTCAATCCTCCCAGGAGGGGAATTCTCAGAAGTTTAGTTCACTGTTACCATTAAAAATCACATACGATCTCTGTCCTTTTCTACAATGCTTTATATGAAGGGTGTATTGTTCTGAGTGCTTTTGTTTTGCTTTGCTTTCTATTTGCTCACTACAGGCCAGTTTGGTATTCCTGAAGGGATCGTCTTTTCTATGCCTGTAAAATTTGAGAATGGAACTTGGGTAGTTCTTACAGATCTCAAAGATACTGAAATCAGTGAACAAATAATGACCAGAATGACAAGTGATCTCATTCAGGTAATGTCTGAATAGATATAAGAACACTGACTTTGATAATGACTATAAACTGATTCCTCTGGGCCAAGGAACCCACACCGATTTTCTGTGGGTTCAGTTTGCATCCGCTTCCTAAAAACAATCAGGAGGCAATAAGACTTTGAAGAAATCAACAGAAGAACACTACTCATTACGTTACATAATATCTGGCATGTTAAAAATATTTGTTGGTAATCAAGACCCGAAGTGTTTTTCTATTGAAGATTGATTGATTAAGCTAGCAATTGTGGTCACTTACTTCTCTGATTATGAAATTTTTCAACAGGAGAAACTTGTTGCACTTGGAGATTTGATCAGTTTTCAGCCCTATCAATCAGGTAATCTTTTCAATGTGATGTTTCATTGAGCTGCTACTAAAAGACTATTAAAATATTTGTTGGGGCACCTGGGTGGCTCAGTCATTTAAGCATCTGCCTTCGGCTCAGGTCATGACCCCGGGGTCGTGAGATGGAGTCCCTATCAGGCTCCCTGCTCAGCAGGAAGCCTGCTTCTCACTCTCCCTCTGCCCTTCCCCCTACTCGTGCTCTCTCTCTCTCTCATGCTCTCTGTCTCTCTCAAATAAGTAAATAAAATCTTGAAAAAAAATTTTAAAATATTTGTTAAAACTGAATCGCTATTGAATATTGATAACTATAATCCACACTTTATCACTTTTAAATGAAATTATCGACAAAAGAAACTGCCAAGTTCAGTGTGTCTTTCGAAATAAAACATCTCATAAGAATGCTAAAGAAATCACATCTTAAAAACACAATGACCTTATAAATGTTGTGTGTAACATATGTATTCATGTCCCAGGCCTGCCGTAATGAATGACCACAAACTGGGTGGCTTCAACAACAGAAACTTACTCTCTAGTGAATAAGTGAGACCAGCAGATCTAAATCAAAGTGTTGGTAGGGCCATGGTCCTTCGGAAAGCTCTAGGGACACACCCTTCTCTGCCTCTTCTGGGCTACAGCTGCATCACTCCAATCTCTGCCTCTGTCTTCACGTGCCGGTCTTCTCTCCGTGTGTGTCTTGTTTCTTCTCCTTAAAAGGACACCAGTCATTGCAACCCAGTACGACCCCATCTTAACTTGATTAAATCTGCTAAAACCCTATTTCCAAATAAGGTCACATTCACAGGTATCAGGGATTGGGACTCCAATGTGGGAACACAATCCAACCCACAACATTCCATTTACTTTTAGATCGCTTAAAAAAAAAAAACAACAATACATTTAACAAGCCTATTTTTCTCACTGGCAGTTTCTCTAATACTAAACTCACAAGGAAGTTCTATCAAATTTTTTGATCTCTAAATATTGAAAATATTTAACAACTAGTA
Source organism: Zalophus californianus (assembly GCF_009762305.2). Lineage (NCBI taxonomy): Eukaryota > Metazoa > Chordata > Mammalia > Carnivora > Otariidae > Zalophus > Zalophus californianus. The sequence goes on along the minus strand of NC_045597.1, from coordinate 166,143,345 downwards.
TGGTACAGATTCCACCCAATCAAAATAGTTGCTGCCTCTTAGAATGAATTAACTGGTAAAAAAGAACCTGGCAGGGACAGAAGACTGTCCTTGGTCCAGACCAGAAAGGGTTTAGTGAGGTCAAAGTATGGCAGTGTGGAAAGGGCAGAGAGACCAGGCCTCGAGGAAAAGAGGTTCTGGGCAGAAGTTGGGCTTTGGGAATTCAGATCTGGTTCCAGGAATGGGCAAAAGCAAATAAAGTCCAAAGGCAGCATGGATTCCAAGGGCATAGACACAGAAGTCCGAAGAGCAGTTGGTTTTCACTGGAACAGTTTTATTCCCAGAGTTTAGAAGTCCTCTGTGTGGCTTTCTGCTTTTGCAGAGTAGAGCTGCAAATTCCTTTTCTGAGAATGGGCTATAAAGAAGTCATTCTAAATTTGGCTCCTTTGGTAGTTAGTCCTAAATTTTCCGTAATACTTGCATTATAGCAGGTTTGGTGAAAGAGAATAACCTAATTTTATGCTGTTTTCATTAACAAAGGTCAAGGCATAGATAGATGATAGATAGATAGATAGATAGATAGATAGATAGATAGATAGATAGATAGATATAGATCTTGATTCTGTCAACTTCAGACCTTGCCCAAAACACTGTTCCAGAGATTCCAAGATCAGGGCATTGAAAATAATCAGAATTTTGCACAGTTTGGAGGTCTCTGCTTATTAGCATATCAATGAGGTGATTCATGCACGAGGTTTGTTTAATCTTTTTGATTAATTTAATACTTAATTCCTTGACTTTTAGAGACTGACATAGCCAAAAGCGATGAAAAGACCAGCTTACCTACCACATACAACAACCAGGAAAATCAAAGAGTCTCAGATGGTAGGTATATCAATTGAAAAAAAAAAATGTCCTTTTTATCTAAGACTTAACACTAAATTTTGAAGGAAGGAATTTGATCATCTGTTAGCCACAAGGTGAAAATTAAATCTTTTATCACCCTCATCCTATATTCAAAAATCAGATCATATTTAAAATCTATTAAAATTTTGAAGGAAATTAACAGATATTCATTGAGCACCTTCTGTATACTGGTCACTGTGAGAGACACTGGAGACACAGTGACAGAGTTATAGCCACACAGATATGTCTGGGGAAAGGAGCCCTGAGAATATGAAGAAGTAAATGCCAAGATGCAGAATGAGTTAAAAATCTCAATAAAACAAAGCAATACAGGTCAAAAGGAAAGAGAGTATATAATAAATAATCTAGAAAAGAGAATTCCTTGTAATATATGAAGAAGACTTTGTCGTATCTTCAAATCTAGTTGGGACTTAAGATGGCTAAAGATAATGAAATGATCATTTATTCAGAAACTCTGCTGGTTCTGTCACACAAGGTGAAAATATTCGAGATCTATTGTACAACAATGTATACATAGTTAATACTGTACTGTACACTGAAAAACATATTTAAAAGGTAGATTTCATGTTATATGTTTTTAGCGCAATAAAAGAAGAAAGAAAGAAACCACACTAGGTCCTAGGGACATGAACATAAATCAAATATTGTTCTTGCTCTCAAAGTGCTCACCGTCTAGCATGGGAAACAGCAAAGCCAATCAAAAACTACCCTGTTGAGGGGGGCCTGGTGGCTCGGGGTCAGTTAAGTGTCTGCCTTTGGCTCAGGTCATGATCCTGAGGTCCTGGGATCGAGCCTCATGTCCTCCCTGCTCAGCGGGGAGTCTGCTTCTTCCTCTGCCCCTCCCCCTCCCCCTGCTTGTGTATTCTCTCTCTCTCTCTCTCAAATAAATAAATACAATCTTAAAAAAAAAAAAAAAAACCTACCCTGTTGAGAAGGAAGTGGTATGTAGAGAGAGGCCCAGGTATAATGGAACCACACTGGGGGTCTCCTGATAGGGACAGCAATGTTAGGAAAGGTTTTCAAGCAGAAGTGACATGGGACCTGAGTCTGGAAGGATGAGTAGAAATTTCTCATGTCATGTAGTGAAAAAGAAGCCTGCAGGTGGAGGAGTCAGAGAAGCTGTGAAAGGTGTCCCACCAGAAGAAGACACATGGGCAGAGGAAGCATTTCAGGTGGCCAAGGCGTGACCAGAAGTATGAACCCAAGGCAGTCTAAAGTTGTATTCAGAAGACAATAAACAGAGTAGCTGGGCTAGAGCAGAGGATCCCAAAATGATGAGTAGAACTGGAAGAGGCGCATGGAGGTCATCTCTAGTTTGGTTGGTTGAGAGCTCAGCCAAATGGCTGGTGGGTGGCGAGACAAGCATGAAATGGCTGCTATTAGGCTTAAGGAACTAACCTGGCTTTCTCGTTGGCCCCCTAGAAGATGATGGAGCCACCCAAATCACTGTCCAGAGGACTGTGGTGAGCTCAGTCTCAGACAGAATAGATATTTATATAGTATCTCTAGGATGGGTGCAGCACTGTTGTTCCAGTTGGCCCAGCTGGTATTGAGCAATACTCAAGAAAATGACCGAGGGCTCCAAGGCCCTTGTGAGAGAACTGAGAAAAAACTGTCAGATCTGTCATGAGCAAGGTGACTGGCAGCTTTCCAGCATGGTTGAAAAAAAGTCAAGTTGTAGAGTATGTATTCCAGAGTTTAGGCATCAGAACGATCCAAGTTGTTAATTAAACTGTTAGATTCTTAGACCCTCTACTAAGTCATAATCTTACACGGACTAAAGAAGGTTAGTGGTGATAAAGTAGAGAAAATGGGGCTGATTTCAGGTTGTTTGAGGGGCTATGTGTTGAATGAGCTTTAGAATCAAGTATCACTTGATAGTGCTTTCCACAGTGTGGGCTCAGTGGGTCATAAAAAAATTTTGTGGGGGGTGGCTGGTGGCTCAGTCAGTTAAGCGTCTGACTCTTGATCTCAGCTCAGGTCTTGATCTCAGGGTCATGAATTCAAGCCCCATTTGGGCTCTATGCTGGGTGTGAAGCCTACTAAAAAAAGAAAAAAAATCGTGGGTGATGAAATCAATTTAACAACTGGCATTTTTTCCTTAAACTGGAATAAAAATGATAAGAAAAGAGTAAGTGAGAAGAACAGATTTCTTTCCCAATGCACTAGAATAGAAAAGAAAAACAAAGATGAGTAAAAAAGATAAGAAAAGGGTAAGTCCTGTTTCATGTAACTTTTTTCTGTTTTATTGTAAGCACACAAGTACACATACTAAACTATAATGTAAAATGCATTTTTTACTGTGAGTCATGGTCAACCAAGTTTGAAAAACACTGACCTAGACAATTTCATAGTTGTTAGTTATATTCTAAATCCAATATGTTTTATCTAATTTTGGTTTCAGAATATAAAGATAGAATGTGTTCTGATCTAATCCAAGATGAGGAAAAAAACCTGGTTATGTCAGACACTAAGTCCATTGAGTCACATACCATCTCTGCAGTGCTAATGGTCATGACTCACGTTGTCGGGTCTTAGGGAATGACGCTGTGGTCAGGAGAATGTAGTCCAGTTCTCAAGACTCCATATAAAAGTGATCGGGCATCTTGCAGCTTCCCAAGAATAAGGCATTCAGAGAAACTTGGAGTGGAAGCAACAGGGCGGGAGAAAATTAGACTAACTTCAAAAATCCGTGTGCTTTAGATACTAAAATCTCTGTTCTGCCCATTCTCTGTTTACACCAGTGGATCTTTTAGATCTGATTCCTCAACCCATCTCTGAAAAGCCATACAGTCAAGAAGCCATAAATGGTAGGTGGGGAAACAAAACATTAACTAGTCTTTTCTTATTCAATTAATAGAACTGGGTAGAAGAGATCAAGTGTCCCCCAGATATAATTCTTTTCAAACCCTCCCCCCGTCACATCCCCAGCTTTGTTTGCTGACACTTTTGGAACCTCCCTTCCTACATTTATAACCAGGGCTATGTCAATGGCAACTGAATCCTTCCTTCAGAATGAATAAGTAAGGAAATGGACACAGATATATCGGCAAGTCCAGATTTTTAAAGTCTATAGCATAGTTGTCAGGGTATTTTTTAAAAACCAGGCTGATAGAGACTTCTTCGGGGTTGACCAGTCAGGATATTCACCCACGCCTCCACATTCTTATTTGAATGTCCAATAAAATGAACAAATCCATGGTACCTTCCATTCTGAAAATGTATAGGATGGTGGGCTTTGGAGTGGGGCTAACTAGGGGGAATTAGAATTGGTACATAGACGAGAAGCAGGGCCAAGAGAAGAAATGGAACTGACCATGTAGCAGCAAAATTCAGAATGGGAAGTAAAGGAACCAAGCAACACTGCAAGTAGAAATAGATTAAGGTCAGGAGGGAGGCCAGAGTTTAGTTTTGCTGTATGTAAAAGATCTAATGATGGTCTTGTGGTTTGATGTCCCTCATAGATAGAATCCCTCTCACACATACTCCCTCAGTTGAATCAGATTGAATACAGGAATCCAGGAAACAGAAGAAAGAGGAGAGCAGACAAAAAGCTAATAAAAACATAGGTTACTAATGGATTTTTAGATAGTTACACCTTTCATTCTCCCCCTTTTACAGATTCTGAAGACAAAAGTGTGGAAGAGCAACAGATAAATTAGACCAACTATAAAGATATTTGGTGGTGTAATAAATATGGAAAGACCCATGAATGCGTGTATTTAGGGAAGACACCCCTCCACCTGGTCTGGGGGCAAGCATGGGACCCAGTTTTGTACAGTGATACATAAGATTTCTGGAGATGTATGGGGGGCAGATGGGGTTGGAGATAGTTTGCAAGATTGACTTCCATCTTAGATAACATTATGCTAGACAATAACGTGACTGCACACACACAAAAAATTGAGTTCAATCATTTTATGTTACCTGAATTCACTCATAGGTTTGCTTATTGTCCCATTTTCTCATATAGTTTGGTGTCAATTGCTGTTTTTTTAAACTACATTAAAATACGATGGTCAGTCATTGCATCCTTGCCTGTACATGCTTCTAAGAGGGACTGCTTCCCCCCACAGGCCATACCTAAGGCATGGACATGAGTGGCCATGTTTGCTCGGCTGTTCTTACCTCCTTGGCTTCAACTGATTGGACTAAAATAAATACACCTTACTCAAGGGGAACCAATTAGATTTTCTCTCACGGTGTCAAAAAACTTGCACTGAGAAAAATGGCTGAGTAAGTTGGTGTCTGGATCATGGTAAAGGCAGTGACTTAGAGAGAGCCACACAGTTCTGCTGTGAGGTCTTCAGAGCGAGTCAGGTTCACCAGCTTCATAAGGTCTGGCTGTATATTCTTTCTCCTTGCATTTGCTTGGGATAATTATCTTTACAATAAATCACACTTTTACTTTAGCTCAGATGGAATAGGTTTCTGTTTCTTGACACCAGATATGGCCTGAATAAATGGAATTTTGAAAGGAAAGCATAATATTTTTACCATATACTTACATGGTTTAAGTAAAAATTACAGTCTTTATTAAAGCAGTAGTAGTCAAACCAATATGCTCATATATTTTCAAGCTAATAGAACCCTTTACAAATGCCAATTAAGAACTTTTGAGAGCCCAGGAGTCACTTTAAAAACTGCTGATCTCTGTGCTTTCTCTGTAGTTTAAATAGCTTTTACAGTACAAATTACTTTCTGGGAAAATTCAAGAAAATTTCAGGTGCTCCCTCATTGCTTCTGCACCATTATGATTCAAAACTGTGACTAACTTTTGCTTGTTTCCAAAGTCATCACCTCATTTGATGTTATTGTAAAGAAAACTTAATGTCTGTCAATGTTAAGGACTTTGGGTAAGGTTTGGTGCCCTAATTCTACCATTTCCCTTGCCTCGGCTTGTGGTATCCTCAAGGGAGTATGACCACAAAGAACACTAACTGGGTGGGAAGTCATACGGTGCTCCCCACATCACTGGGCAGGTGGCGGGCATTCATCCACATACAGGGCTTCTTCCTGGTAAAACTGAGCTAGATTGGAAAATGTGACTTGGGCCAAGAAACTCAAGCAAAGCTTCCTGTTCCTTCCCCCTTGAATTGGGCATGCCGGTCACGTATCAGCAGAAACCAGATGGCAAAGCTGGAATAGAGACTATAACTATGAAGATCCATCTTCATGGATCAGGGCCCTGCCCCTTAGTGATATACTTTCCAGTGGGTGAAGCCCTAACCATTCAGATAGTCAGCAGCTTCTTTAGGTGGACATCTAGAAGCAGCTGGAAAAAGACAGGGGCAGAGTTTCTCCTTTGTAGAGACACTGTAGGAAACATTCAGCCCCATCTCCAGCAGGCTGTTCTTTCTAGCATGAATATGAGCTATTGTATGTTTGAACCACTATAGGATGACCAGGATACTCTAGGATAGACTCCCATAGGAGCACACAACAAATTGATATTAATCATTATACATAGTATCACGCATTTGTCCCAAATCAATATAAAATATGGAATTACACCAAAGAAAAGTATTAGTGTTTGCTATTTGTTTAAGAATAATGCTGGTACCATTTCAAAAACATCTCTCAGAGAGTTTTGTTTCAGCTAATGCACTAGCTGTCATGGTAGCCTGATGTGAATAATAGGCCAACTTGGGAAATCTCAAGTCTGGTCTTCCCATTAGAAATAACTTTAATATGAGATTATTAAAAATAATTTCTCTCTATTATTAAAACTGTCATGATAAAGACATGAGGGAGAAATATTCAGTAGTTAGATTACTCAGACAGAGGCAGTATGTGAAAAAAGTAATTACCAGTCACAGAAATATAGGTTAAGTGTATATGTCCTTATAACTATAGCAAGCACTGTTACTTGCTCTCCCTACAGCCCTGCCCCATTACCTTGACTAAGAGAACTCTGATTTTATTAGGATGTACAATAGGCCCAAACCCAGGGCATGGATCTTGCTGTATCTAATTTAGTCCCATGTGCCAGTGACTGGTCTGGGGGCAAGCATGGGATCCAGTTTTGTACAGTGATACATAAGAAGTCTTCTGGAGGTGTATGGGGGGGCAGATGGGGTTGGAGATGAATGAATGGCATAGGAAAAGATAGCACTCTGGCTTCCACCAACTTCCTTCCTGTGTAAAATGCTCTTCTACCAGGATATAATGCTTGCAGCTTGGGCAGCCATTTTGTGGCTATGAGGAGACACATCAACAGTACAGTGCTACCAGGAGGGTGGCAGTGTGGAAAGAGGAAAAGCCTGGCATCTGGGACTGAGACCTTGATGAATTAAAAGAGCCTCTCGACCGACTTCAGAATTTCTGTCAAATAAACAATAAACAACTTATGGTTTAGACCCCTGTTAGTTGTTAGCCAGTGGAGATATATATACATATATATGTATGACTGTATACACTTACAGCCAACAGCTATATAACTTGAAAGAGAAATATCTTTCAATTTGTTACTATTATTTGTTTCAGAGGAACGAATAAGAAATATATTTAGAAAATCTGAACAATTAACTTCACCCACTCAGCCAGGCTCAAAACCTTTATTGACTTCTATATTTATAATATTTATAATATTCTCCCCAATTCCAGTTAGTAAATGCCAGTTCAGTCCTAGACCAGTGTTTTTCAACATTAGCATGAATCAGAATCACCTGTTAAAACAGATTGCTGGGCCCACCTCCAGAATTTCTAGCTCAGTAGGTCTCAGGTAAAGCCTGAGAATTTGCATTTTTAACAGTTCTCAGCTGATGGTGATGCTGCTGATCTGGGGACCATACTTTGACCAGCACTGCCTAACCTATGGCAGTCACACCCTAAGTCAGCCACACCCCTGTTGTCTTCTACTCAAACCTACACCCCAGATAATTGTCTGAATTTCACTTTCTGACCACAGGATTCCTCTTCATACTTACCAGTAAATTGTTTTAGGCCTCCTTAATGTTACCCAAACTGGTCTACCACAAACCTAAAGCCTTAGGTTTGCAGCCTGCCTTGCTTTTACACACACCATCTGCCCTGCCTAGTGTGTCCCCAAACCTTATCTCATTGAAGCCCCTTTAGGTCTGACACAGTGGGTGGCCTTCTCTTGATCAAATCATTATTTCTTTTTATCTCAGAGAAATGAAAATCATGGGACCCAACATATAGAAATAGGTTAATGAGCCTTTTTCCTCCCTCTACTCCCTACCAGGTACAAGTGGGGGATGATGTCCTATATAACTGTCATTTGCTCCTTTGCTGGCCTTAACATAAATATCTTTAACTCTAAAAACAAAACATCTTTAACTCTAAAATTGCCTTGTACCACAGCTGAATGCTCACTCATTCTGCAGAGGACACAGAAAGGTTACCCAAGCTTATAGCTGAGCTGCTAGAAGCAAAACTAATAACCCTCCCAAGAGTGAGCAGCTGCTCCGTCCTTCACATTAATTTCTTTTGGGCAGAAATTATGAGCCCACAGAGACATCTAATCACAACTTTCTCACTTCATTGGTACAAAGAAGGATGATTTCTATACAAAGGGGCCAGAAGCAGAGGTTTTGCAGAATACACAGGCTCCTCCCTTTTCATAGGTATGTTACTTGTCTCTGGGACAGTGGTCACAAACTGGAATGTGTCTTGCTCAAGAACAACATGCAATGGTCACACTCAAGTAAGGCCACCAAGCAAGCTTTCATCTTCATTCCCCAAGAACTACCTCAGTGTTTGAAAAATCCCAGTATGAGCTCTCTGTCCCCATGCTAACTTGACCTCCCATCAGTGTTTGACATGATTGATCATTTACTCTCTCTGATACACTTCACTTGCCTTCCAGGGCATGACACTCTCATGCTTTTCTTCCTATTAAATGTGCATGAAGTGCCCCCATTCCTTCTCAGTATCCCTTGCTAGTTCTTCCTCTTCTCCCCCTCATAATGTTGGCGAGACCCCAAGGGTCTGTCCTTGGTTATCTTCTCTATTTACACTCAACTATTCATGATCCCAACTTGTCCCATGACTTTACATGCCATCTATATGTAAGTAACTCCCAAATTTGTATCATCAGGCAGTCATCTATTCCAAACCTCAGACTCATCTATGCTGCTTAATATTTCCAGTCAAATGGCTAATAGGCAAAGAAATTAACAAATCCCAAATTTGTCTTTTAACTCCAACATCTCCCACCCCAAACCTGCTCTCCCCACAGAATCCCATTAAAGGGAAACTTTATCCTTGCACTTGCTCAAACCAAACCCCTTGGAATCATCCTTGACTTCTCTTTCTCTCACATTCTTCACTGAGTCTCTTAGAAAATTCTGTTAGCTCTACCTTCAAAATATCCTGGATTTGCTAGAAGCCAATCTCCATCATTACCACCCCTTCTATCTTTGACCTCCTACAAACTGTTCTCAGGATGGTAGCCAAAGTGATGCTTTCTTTTAAAATGTGAATCATATTGTACCTCCTCTGTGTTAAAAGCCTGTTGAGGCTCTCCATCTACTTTAGAGTAAAAGCCAAAGTCCTTACAATGGCCCCAAAGGCCCTATGAAATGTTTCCACCCCCACCTTTGCGTCTCTCTACTATAGCTCTCCCCCAATCTCACCCCACTCTGCTCTGGCCCCATTAGCCTCTTGGCCGTATCTTACATCTGCCAGACACCCCTCCACCTGGGAGCCTCTACTTGGAACCCTATTTCCCCAAGTGTTATTTAACCAGCACCTTCACTTCTTTCAAGTCTTTGCTCAAATTATGCTTTCTTAATGAAGCCTACATGTACCATGCTATTTAACACTGTAATCAGCCCTTCTTAGCAATCTCAAGCTTATATTTGTTTTATTCCATAGCACTTAGTCTAAAATTATATTGTTTGTTCATATGTTATACTTATATTGTCCATTTCTCACACTAGAATGAAGGAATCTTCATCTGTTCTGATGTTTTCTAAGCACCTACAACAATGCTGGACACACAACTCTGATCAATATATGTTTTTATCCCTCTCTTCTAAATTCTGACAATATCCATTATTATTTTTTGAAGTATAAAAGAAAAGGAAAACCAGTGAGTCTCTCAAGGAAGTGGAAAGGTTACTACTAGGGTGACACTACTTGGTAGAATCCACCACCAAAGCCTGTTCTTCATCTTTGCAGGATTAGGAGTATAGTTTGCAGGCACCATTAGTGATCTTCACACAACCAAGACAACAACAAGACTAATGATGGAACAATGCCAATTTATAAATCCGAGATTTAAAAAAGAACTACTGAGGATACCAGATGTCCACAGAACTAACAGTGAATTCACTTCCTGTGCAAGCTAGATGGAGACAAAATTATCAGAAGTCTTAGAGTCAGAACAAGGAAAAGTATTTAGATGATTTGGAAATCTGATGGCCTCAGACTCTAATTTTCATCTCCATAATAAAGCCATATACAATATAGACTGGTTGAGATGGGCAGGGCACTCTCTTCCTGCCAATCAGTCTCTCTTGATTCATTTTTTTCAACATATTTCTTGAGTGCTTATGACAGGTCATGTAGTGTGGAAAATAAGCATAATTCTGCTCCCAATTCTGAGATGTGGGGTTTCCTCACCACCAAGCAAGACTCCAATACCATCTGGGTGTACCATAGTTCAACTCAATTCTGACACTATCTACCCATAAATAAGATCAGATCCCACAGGTTAACAGCTCAGTCCTACAAGACTGCCCCCCCACCACCCCACTTTAGATACCAGTCAAAAGTCCAAGTTGTCACCTGTGCTTCGGACCCACCCACTTACAGATCAAAGGTCACAACAACTCTTTCCTTGGATTCAATTAATTTGCTAGAGGGGCTCACAGAATTCAGAGAAACATTTTACCTACTAGATTACCAGTTTATTACAAGTGGATATAACTCAGGAGCCAGGTGCATAAGGTAGGGTATGGGGAAAGGGCACAAAGCTTCTATACCCTCTCTAGAGCACCACTCAACCCAAATCTCCACATGTTCACCAATCCAGAAGCTCTTTGAACCCCACCATTCTCGGTTGTTATGGAAGCTCCATTGCATAGGAATGAATGATTAAGTCACTGGCCATTGATGATTGATTTAACCTCTAGCTCCTCTCTCCTCCCTGGAAATCAGGGGTAAGACTTAAAAGTTTCAATCTTCTAATCATGGGGTTGGTTCCCCTGACAACCAGCCCCATTCCTCAGATGGGGCCAAAAGTTGCCTCGTTTGCATAACAAAAGATATGTTAACCCTCCCATCACTTAGGAAATTCCAAGGGTTATTTATTTATTTGAGGGAGAGAGAGTGCAAGCAGGGGGAGAGGCAGAGGGAGAAGGAGAGGGAGAATCTCAAGCAGACTCCATACTAAGGGCAGAACCCAATGTGGGGCTCAATCTCATGACCCTGAGATCATGACCTGAGCCAAAATCACGAGTTGGGCACTTAACTGACTGAGCCACCCAGGTGCCCCAGGAAATTCCAAGGGTTTTAAGAGCTCTGTGCCAGAAAGACAAAGACCAAATATATATTACTTATTATAAATCACAATGTCACACAGGGACAAACAAGAGAAAAGAGCTCTTGTTCCTGCCTTTGAGGAGCTTGCTTTCTAGTAGAGAAGAAAAATAATAAACAAATTAACATAAAAAAAAACAAGATGACCACAGTTTGTGCTTACAGCTGTGAATAAAGTAATGTATTGAAGCTACTTCAGATAGGGTGGTCCGCGGAAGACCTCAGTGAAGCCTAAAGGATGAGTTTGTACACTTTGATCAGTATCTCTCCCATTCCACCCTCTCCCCATCTCTGGTAAACACCATTCTGCTCTCTGTTACTATGAAGTCAACTTTTCTTCTTTTTAAAAAAAGTCCATGTATAAGTGAGATTGTGTGATATTTGCCTCTGTGTCTGGCTTATTTCACTTAGCACAATATCCTCCAGGTTCATCCATATCATTGCAAATGGCAGGATTTCCTTCTTTTGTAAGGCTAAATAATACTCCATTGTATATACATACCACATATTCTTTTTTTTTAAAAGATTTTATTTATTTATTTGACAGAGAGAGACACAGCGAGAGAAGAAACACAAGCAGAGGGAGTGGGAGAGGGAGAAGCAGGCTTCCTGCTAAGCAGGGAGCCCAATGGAGGGCTCGATGCCAAGACCCTGAGATCATGACCTGAGCTGAAGGCAGACGCTAAACGACTGAGCCACCCAGGTGCCCCTATACCACGTATTCTTTATCCATTTACCCACTGATGAACACTTAGGTTGTTTCTATATTTTGGCTACTGTGAATAACGCTGCAGTGAACATACGAGTGCAGAGAGCTCTTTGAGTACTGATTTTGTTTCCATCGGATATACACCCAGAAGTAGAATTGCTGGATCATATAGTAGATCTATTTTTAATTTTTTGAGGGATCTCCACATTATTTTCCATAATGGCTGTACCAATTCACATTCCTACCAATGGTACACAAAAGTTCCCTTTCCTCTATTTTATCTTGAGTTAATTTTAGTAACTTAATTTTTCCTTGAAATTGTTCATACATATGTAAATATGTATATAAAATTATCCTGTAATTTATATAAGAGACTACCTACACATTTTAGGGTGCAATGTGTCAAGGCTCTTCTTTCTCTCTTGGGAGGTTGAGTCTTCAAAGGCATATGTAAAGAGCTATCAGATAGAGGGCGAATAGAACACTGGCTTCCTCGAAAAACAGTACCCATGCACAGTAAGCAATGGTCACCCAGTTTCTGGTTGGTGTGGAGCCTGTTATGTCGAAATCAGGGCACATTGTGTAGGAAGTTTGAACCCTCTTCCTACCTGCTTCCTCAGGGCGGGGCCGCTCTGATTCAGAAGGTAAAGAGTGTCAATCACAAATCATGACTTATAGAACTTACTGCCATGTCAGCAAAAAAATGCCCCCCAGTTGGTTATCTACGATGTAGTAAAATTGCAGTTAACTGGTTTTGATTTATAACCTGAAACATTCTATGAAAGAGAAAAGTCTTGACGTGGCTAAGTCTACCTGAGCTTGAACCAGGAGCTACAATGGTAACTAATACTTTCCAGTTAACAGAAGTATGTGAAACCAAAGCAGTCATGGGAGATTTTATCTCAGCCTGTCTAAAAACAGCCAGACTGAGAGCTCAGACTATCAATTGCCCATTTGCTTAAATTACTTTCCAACAAACCTTAGTTCATTTGTATGTACTTAAATATTTGTCTAATTATGTCATTTTGGCTGGAACTTCAGACTTTTTTTTTTTTTGGTGCTAAGGTTCTTGAGCCACATAATTAATCAGCACCAGAGGGTTGCTCAGAACTCAACAAGGCAGCATTCAGTAAAACATCCCAACGCCCTCTATTGCCAAGATATAATAGAACATAAAACTTGTAAATATGATTTCAACTTTGAGTCTCCAGCACTCAAAAGACATAAATTTCATGTGAGATAAACTTACTCTCTTCCCACATGGTCTTATCTGTTCCCAGAAAATCAATATAATTTATATAGGAAAAGGTCAATAATGGGTTTCTTTTCTCCCCTCCTCTTGCTGCTTTCTAACCCCATTATAAATCCATTTTTCATTCTTTAAAATGTCCCAAGTTTGTTTTTAAGAAACCAGTAGTGTGATACTAATACTTCTCAAAAAGAAAGGAATACATTGGCTATCTTGGATATCATACTTACTTTTGAAAACTGATTTTTATTATGAAACATTCTGGAGTGGATTAGTGACCATCATAATTGTTTGAAGTGTTTCAGTTGGGACCATGGATTCCCAGACATTCTGACTCTCCAGAACACAGAGAAGTAATATACTCATGAAGTAATATACCCATGCTTTGGGTTCTAACCCTTTTGAAAGATGTTAAAATCAGCTCCTTATTTCCCCAGCAGTCTGAAAACACCAGTGGTAAAGTTCTAATACATTTGGTTCATGAGACATCTTTCTTTTATTGATAAAAACTTATTAGCATTCCAACTGGTTTATTTTTAATCTGAATTTCTCAAAAAATAAAGACATTTTCAGGTGATACTAAAAACCTCAGAGGAAATGTGCACTTGTAACAAATTCTTACCATTTTGAACACTTGCCTTATATTTGGTGCCCTTTAAAAATGTGTAGCAGTACCTCTGAATTAATCAAATGAATTAGATTCCATTTCTAGGTCACTCTTAATCTGGGATGGTTAGTAAGGTGGCCATCACCTGGGATATGGAGCCCTTCTTATCGTATCCTAATCTCTATGGCAACCCCTGCTCTCCACAATACCCAGAAGATGCTTTACTTGCCTCTCCGACACGGGAAAGTAATACAGAAATAGCCCGTTGAAACAGAGATGTAGGAAGGGCTTTAAATTATTCAAGATCTTTATTACTAATGAATGCACTTTTGTGAGGCCTGAATGTCACTGCTTTGCATGAAATTGCTGGGCAGTCAGAATAAGACATCAACTCTCCATAGGAACACCACATCTGGAAATTTGTTATTACTCAGCTTTTCCCTCTTCCAAAACTGCTGAGTAACCTATACAGGCTGTTGGGCTAAACTGCTTCCCAATAAAGTAAGAAAGGTAAGGAGCTGGCGAGGAGGCAGGTCAATTTCATCTCTAGCTGCACTGTTGATGGAGCGAGAGGCTGGACCCTTCTGCACCTACCTGGGGGCTTTAGGAAGAGCTCAGGGGAGCATTTCTGCACCAAAAAGAGTTCTGATCTGATTGCCCTTGCTATAACTTTTCAAAACAAATCTTACTTGAATATATTTGGAATCTTCCTAGTTTGAGGCAAGTCTGGGATTATCACTATTGCTATCATATTTTTAAATAACTAATGTAGTCAGTTTTTGTTTGTAAAACTGTTTGCCATTAATTCATTCCTTCATTAGAAGAGGAGGAAAGTATTATTGAAATTTAATTATCATGTGACTTTTAAAAACAGTTTTCAACTGCTTATGTTAAAATTTTTTTCTTAGAACTGTATAAGATTTCTTATAGCATAACCCATTAACCCATTCTTTTTGTTGTCAGTGAATGTGTGTGTGTGTGTGTGTGTGTGTGTGTGTAGTTTGAACCATAGTTGCAACGTGAAACAACAGGTGCCTAATTGACTACTTTTTTAAAAAAAATTTATTTATTTATTTATTTATTTATTTATTTGAGAGACAACAAGAACAGGGGGAGAGGGAGGGGCAGAGGGAGAGGGAGAAGCGGACTCCCCGCTGAGCAGGGAGCCCAACACAGGGCTGGCTGTATCCCAGGACCCTGAGATCATGACCTGAGCCGAAGACAGACACTTAACCGACTGAGCCACCCAGGCGCCCTTGACTACTCTTCTTAAAATAAAACACTGATTGAATTATATGTATACACACACATATATACATATATGTGATAAGGTGTTCAAAAGGATAGTATTTGTCAGAAATTTAATGCATAGATTTTTTAGCATAGTACTGTTATAAATTTGAGCATTGAGAGCTTCAAATTTTGTCCTTAAAAATTCAAGTTAGTTTACATTTTCTTGAAGTGAGATTAAAATTACAATGCCTCAAAAGTTCCAAGTATTTACCATATTAGTTTCAGGAGCTGTTCTCCGTTTCGGAGATACAGCTCCAAATCCCCACAAGGGTCTAAGTATAAAAAGCACCTAGCCCAACATTCCTGATTTTTATCCTCCCAAGAGATTACACAGGCTCCCTGAACACTTTTCTTCATCATCTCACAGGTGAAATGACTTTGCCTAGTTGTCTTTTTGTTTTCCCATCCTTCCTCTTCCACTGCAAAACCTTCTGCTTAAAATATTGGTTTATTTCCAGTTACAGGGACCCTCTTACCATCTGCCATTCTAAGAAATTCCTGAAATGGACCCAGGTAAACAAGGTGAGTATTATTCTCAAGTTTCTGAGCACCGTTTGTAAACAAAAAAATGAGGCACAGATGTTGTATTTTCAGACTTCTGAGTTGCAGAAGAGTAGACATTTGACATCTGGCAGGAAAAGAAACTAGTGGGTGATTGAAAAGATTTTCTTTTTTTTCTAAACAGAAATTCACAATGTATGGAAGAGTGTTTGGTCTATTGTCCCCAAAGCACCAACAGTAATTTAACAAAAGACTTGTTCTCAATATAATTACACTTTAAATTGTTATTCAAATATACAAAAAGTGGCTTATTTTATTTTTGTATATTTTCATGGTTTACTATTAAAATGACATCACTGTAGATATTTTCATGTCAAGGATAAGTTCACAGTACTATGTGGGCCCAAAGTTGGGCGAAAGTTCTCACAGCTAACACTGTATAAATATTTCATAAATGGGTATGAAGACACTAATTCCCCTTTCTACCAATACCTCTGAATGCCGGGGTAACCCCAGGAGTGTCTTGTGACTTTTTTTTTAAAGATTTTATCTTTATCGCGCATTTGCGCGAGAGAGAACATGAACAGGGGGAGGGAGAGGGAGAAGCAGACTCCCCTGCTGAGCAGGAAGCCCAACACGGGGCAGGTGGCAGAGGGTGCTCGAGCCCAGGACACTGGGATCATGGCCTGAGCCGAAGGCAGACCCTTAACTGAGCCACCAAGGCGCCCGAGAACATGCATTTTTAACAAGTTCCCAGGTGATGCTGACGCTGCTCACCTAGAACCACACTTTGAGGACCACCAGCCAAAAATATCTATTTCTGGATCATCCCCACTAGAGATGATGGACAGTTTATTACATTCTCAGAATCTGTAGGAAGTGACAAAATAAGAATCATTTAAAGCAAAACATGTTTCCCAAATTGCTTCCACGAACAAGACCATATGTAGCTTGTATTATTATTTCTTTAAGCATCTAAAACTACTTTCTTCATAGCTTTGGGCCTCATATATCAAACGACTTCTTCCTTTCTTGAGTTTTCTCCCACCAGCAGGAAAGGAAAAAAAAAAAAGCCTTTAGGAAGCAGAGCTGGTAGTGAATCACCTAGGATGTTCATCCATTTTCCATGTTGTACTCGATCACAGCTTGCCATGTTATGCTGCATAACTTCATCAGATGACACTGCAAAACATAATTTGACAGGAGTGCCATGGGTCAGATGGTAGAGCAGCTACCGAATGGCTCTTCCACCAATGGCAACATCTGGGAAAACCTGCAGAGCCCCGACTTTGCTGATTCTCTGGATTCATTTGGTACATCTGAGAGGAACCAGGGCACAAAAACTGGCCAGTTTCCGGAAGGAAAGAAAATGTTGGGCATTACAGCTTTGTAAACTATTTTCACACTATTCTGGCTACTCTCAATTTGTTTTCCTTCTCCAGATAGAGGGCAGAGGTGCTTCTGACTTCTCCATACTCTAATGCTGGACTCAGCTGAAAACTGAAAAGAATTCTCAAAACATAGGGAAATATTAAATAACAAAAGATTTAGAGCAAATTGTAACTTCTTTGATATGGTTGCACCTGTTCAAAAAAAGGGAGGGGGATGTGGAGGGTTCTTAAGATCGCTTGTTTAATGATATTTTTAGGCACATTCACCTGAGGTAAGTGTCTTCCACTCATGATCATATATCAATCATTGAATTAGGGTATGTTCCAGGAGAAGCTTTTGGTGTGCTCTAACTCCCCAGGGGTGGATCTGACCTGGTTTGGCACCATAAGCCCCTCAGTGGGTTAGCACAGTGCCTGGCACTCAATACCCATGTGTGTAACAGCTAGGAATTTCCCCACAGCACTCCAGGGCAAGAAACATTATTTTCTAAACCAAAACCAAGTCACTGTGGCTTGGTATGGAATTCTGACTCAGTTAAGCTTGGGAAGGAGCCATTCCTTAAAGACACGATAAAAACCTTGAAGGTCCTTAGGGTGAACAACTGATCTGAAGTATTCAGGACTTCCTGTCCAGGCATCAACCCCCCTTCCCATTCAGGCAAGAGACAGCCATAGCTAGAGCAACCCTGAAGTCAAGATCGGTTCTCAAGGCAAGGGGAGTCCAGAATGTGTATACAAGGAGGTGGAGCTAGGAGAGGATTCGGAAAGTGGGGAATCCTGGTGGTATTTGAGGTAACGAACCTCTTCCTCTGGTCACCCAGCACCCATTTGGCTTTCTTCTGGTGGACCCGTGCCCCTGTTCTGCTTTGGAAGAACAACTTGCCCTTGATCTTGGTCATTGAAATTCTATTAGTATTGAGTCAAACTCTCCCATTTCCATGAGTGGCTGGAGTTCTTTGATGGGCCTTTCATAAGAAGGCCTGGGTGGGCTGACTTCAAGGAGGCCCCCTAAACACAGAGAAGCTATTCAAACTTCAAAAGGAGTAAAAAGAGTTTAGACCTTGGAACACACACAGGAATGGACATGGAAAAATTGCCTCTTCATCCTCTAAATTCTCCCACTTCTGCAAGAATAAGAAAGAAACTAATGTCACCATAAAATCCTGCCACATAGGTTTGAATGGATGAAATCCACTGAGCAACCCCTGTTTTGTTTTGCTGTAGGGCCTGCTTAGCAGCAACTAAAGGGCTGCCTGTATTTCTAGTCACAAACATGTCTCCAGGACACATACCTATTTATCTGATGAAGAAAATGAAGATCAAATAGTAAACTAATTTCCCCAAAAGAAAAAGGAATTAGTTATGGCTCCAGAGCTTTCTCTTCTCCACCACACTGTGAAAGGGGCAAATGAGCACTCGGGGCCTGGTAAGGGCTCAGAAATGTTAGCCATTGTTGTAGTGTTGGTGGTGGTAACTCTCAAAAGAAGGGATACTAATAATTCTTTTCTGATTATAAAAATAACATATGCTCTCTATAAACACATTGAGGTGATATCAACAAGTATCAGTGAACAATGAAAATAACTATACTAAGAATTCAAGCAACCAGAGATAGCCTCTATTAACAATTTGACAAATGCCCCTAGAAATTAAGCTCCACGTGGCAGGGATTTGTATCTGTTTTGTTAACTGCTATATTTCAAGGGCCTAGAATCATGCTGGGGCCATATAGCAAGTAATCATTTGCTGAAGGAATGAAAGGATGGAGAGCTTTTGTGTCATTTTCATATATGCATAAATACATGTGGGTACCTCTGACTAGAATATATTAACAAAATTGAGTTTATATTCTACACAGAGTTTTTTTTTAATCCTATTCGTTTCATAAGGCTGTTTCCTTTTCTAAAATATTTTATTTATTTATTTGAGAGAGAGAGCACACACACACGAGTGGGGAAAGGGAGGAAGGGGCAGAGGGAGAGAGAGAAACAGACTCCCCACTGAGCAGGGAGCCCTGACGCAGGGCCAGTCCCAGGACCCTGATATCATGACCAAAGCTGAAGGGAGATGTTTAACCGACTGAGCCACCCAGGCACCTCTAGGCTGTTTCCTTTTTATATAAAAAGTTTAGTAGACTCAGAGGATGTCCTATAGGGTCACTTGCAGCCTAGGACACTGAAACCATTATTTTTTGTTCCCAGGTAGGAAAGAGAGCTCTAGACTTTGATTTCCTCACCTGCAAAATAACTACAGGGCTACATGATCTCTAGGATTCCCTTCTCGGGTGTGGGATTTATCTAATGAGACCGTCCTTTATCCATGATATTTCATTTTTCTTTCCAGATGCCCTTAACAGTATTGAGAATTCCATTTACAGAACAGCCTTCAAATTACGATCAGTGCAAACTCTGTGCCAATGTAAGTACAGAATCTCTTTAAAAACTTGAAACAATCTGATACTGATGTGTGATGTAAAATTCACAGAGAAAACAAGAACTCCCCCATGGGAGTGACTGCTAGCTCCAGAAGATTGGATCTACGCATTTAGCCCATTAGTAACAGAGAAGATGGAGTAGGGAGGGTACACCCTGTTTGTGCTGCCCATGTGGAGCTTCGCAGCCTGACAAGAGAAAATAACTTGTGAACGAGGGTTTAAATTTTTTTTTTCATTTTTCCTACTTGGTTTCTGGATATTTTTTGTTTGTTTCCTTTTTAGGATACCAATGTGGACACAAAATAGAACTTTAAAATAAGTTAGTTTAGAATCTACACTTGTAGATTTAATCATGAAAATTAAAAAATCCTTTACCACATAAGATTTGCATTTTGAAATCCTACCCCTCTCTCTGAACATGCAAAAGTACGTCTAGATGAATCATCCTCGGGCCACAAATCTTAAAACTATCTCAAGAATTCTCTGAGAACTGCTTTTTTGGGGGATTAAATTTATATCTGATTGAATGCCATGATTTTCTTTTCCTATATTGTTATCATGGGTAAAATAAGTCCAAATATGGTAAAAATGTTTATTTAGTAAAAATCCTCCAAAATGAAATAAATTGGGTTCTATGTATGAAAAACAACAGGGATTCAACCTAGCTAAAGTTATTGATTTCTAATAAGTTCTAATAAGCATTTCACGTGAAGTGATTTATGACATTTATCAGACCAGACCTTAAAAAAGTTGTGTTATACATATGACATTTCTCCTGAAGTTTGGAATTTTTTTCATAGTTTGCCTTCTGCCTAATAAGTTATTTAGAGCAGTGGTTTTCAAATTGTGCTTCACAAAGTGTCTGGGGGTAGAAGTAGGGCAGGAAAGGAAGTAGAGGCAAGTGAGGGAAACCCAAAAGACCATTTCTTCAACCAATTCAACTCGTTTTCTCTATTTTCCCTACTGCATTCTGTAAAAGGGTCTTTGAAAAAGGGATTCTCAGCTTTAAAAAAAGATTTTTGACAAATTCACTTATAACTATTACTTATTATTCCGGGGATCAACAAAAGGCAGAGTGTGTTCACCAAAAATTTACCCTAAGTTTTGCTATTTTCCGGGGGAATTTCTCCCATTAAAGAAAGTTAGCAGCAAACTTTCGTGTAAGCCTCCTTCATTAATGCCTGGGTGTGGACCAACGGTAGAATTTGAGGATGTACCTTTTTGAACGTGTCCCCCCCCACCCCGCATTAGAACCTGAATAATACTCATGGAGAATATTAACCATACACAAAACCAGTAGTTCAAAGTTCTCTCTAGAAAAGATAGCCAAACAATAATCTGAAAACAAAAAAGTCCCAAAGCCTGAGATAAAGCACACCGTGAGCTCAAGGCGGCAGGATCTCAGAGTACGACATAAATCTTGTGCAGGGACGCTCGCACACCACCATCATGTTTTGCTGTAATACAGAACTCGCCGCAGAAGACAAGAACGCCCTGTCTACAGCGTGCGGGCCAAGGTGATGAGTTTTGCGATTGAATCACGATAAAACAGTTTGCACCTTCCACCACCTGCAGCCAGGTTGTTATTAAAGTCACATGCGAAATCTACTCCTCACTTTTGTAGACTCTCCCCTTGAAAGCAAGATCAGAGAACACATAAAAAATTTTATTATACTTGCTAGATTTCTTATCTGTAAGGCTGATTTACGAAGTAGAGAAAAGCGCAGGGTTTTATCATTCCACAGACTGAAGCATTTTCAATACCAGCAGCTCTGGGCGCCCCTGACATCCTCATCTCTCAGATGGTGCAAGTGGGTGTTTATTAATTTTGTCTGTTATCCTCTGTCTGCAAGAAACCATAGGGTTAGCTCTATTTCATTCTTCCTTGTACTCATTGCCTTGTAAAAATTTTAGGAGGTGGTAAAAAAAAACGTAAGAAATAAACCATTATTTTTTGTAAGCAACTTTGGCTTTAAGTGCCTCCCTTAGATAATAATACCGATGGAACCAAGATCAACAGAAAGAAATATTGAGGCAAGGGCAGGACCTGAAGAGTCTGATAATTCAGCAACCACTCTTTTATAAAGATCACTGGGTTTTTTAACTTAGGCAAATGAATTTAACACAATATTCCTTCTGAAGCAAAGCTGCAGACAGGGGAAACTATATTTTAACACGAAAGGTAAATTTGCTCAATTCACTTAATAAGGAGCCTAAAAAATGTTTTCACCACTTCTCAGCACAGTGCCTTAACTTCCTTGGAAGGCTGTTTTTCAACTTTCTCACTTTTTTCCCCTTTCAACTTCATTCTATAAAGCAACATCCTAGAGGTTCCACTGGGAATAATGTTATAACTAGGCTTTACTAACAGATGCGCTTTTCCAAAATCAAATCTGCTGTTCGACTAATAAGGCCTGAATTCTACACAAGAGCTATGCATCCAAATAGTGGTCATATTCTAATTCCCTTTAAAGAAAATGGCTGCCATTAAAGAAGGCTTAATTAAACACTAGATGACATTTGCTTTATTTGAAGCCTTTGTTCCCATCAGAAAATAAGACAATTTCTACATCAAAAACTAATGATGTATTGTATGGTGACTAACATAACATAATAAAATAAAGTTTAAAAAAATAAGACAATTTCTTGTTTTCTTTCCACAGTGGACTTGATGGACAGCTCCCTGATTCAGCATGTCCTCCTACGTCACAGCCTCTGGGAAGCAAGAGAGAACCCCCTCCCTGTGCAGCAGCTCTTTCTGGCTCTTCAGGGGCTGTTTCAGAGAGTCAGGGTAGAAAAACCAGGACGGGTGCATCCCAGAGCTTCAGCACTCACTCTGAGCCTTCTCACAACGATGTATGACAGGTGAGGGTGTGAAGGTCATGCTGTGGTCTCAAGGACAGTGTTTAGTCAACATTGGTCATTGGCCACCTGGTGTTGTCTAAGGTTTGCTTTAAGTTTGTTACATAAGAAGGCTTCTTTGTTTTCCACAAGTGTAGTATTCATTTAGGAGGGGGACAAAGAAGTACATGTTTATCAGCCTCACTAATATAAATTACCTGTGTATTCACAGGTAAAGGGAAAATTCACAGCAAAAAGGGAAAAACAAATCCACATTACTTTTGTCTCATGCAAACTCATTTCCACTCTGGACGCATGCACACCTTTTGCTAGCGTGGTTCTCTAGCTATACATACAAAAAACTACACTTTTCTCTTATTTCTTTGCTCATTTCTTATTACCAATTATCAGTTTTTGTTTTGTTTCTCAGGTGTAATAGTAAGGTTGATTAACCTATGCGTGAGTGGCTAACCTATTGTCTTAGTCTGTTTGGGATGCTACAACAAAAATACTGTAGACCAGGTGGCTTGAACAACAAACATTTATTTCTCACAGTTCCTGAGGCTAGGAAGTCCAAGGTCAAGGTGCCGGCCATTTCAGTGTTTGGTGAGGACCAGGATTCAGAGAGAACTATCTTCTTGCTGTGTCCTCATGTGGTAGAAGGGGTAAAGGAGATCTCTGAGTTCTCTGAGTTCTCTTTTATTTTATTTTTTAATTTTTATTCTCTGAGTTCTCTTTTACAAGAAGAGCACTAATCCAGTTCATGAGGGTTCCATTCTCATGACCTAATCATCCCCCAAAGTCCACCTCCAAACTTCATCACATTGGAGGTGAGAATTTCGACATAAGAATTTCAGGGGAATCCAAACATTCAGTCCACTGCACCTGTAAGCCAATTTAGAGCATGTCAAAGGCTTGATTATGCATGCCACGGAGTAAATGATGTGTGTGTGTGTGTGTGTGTGTGTGTGTGTGTGTGTGCGCGCGTGTGTGTGTGTTCCACTGGCTCTGGGGTCTACCATTCTTCTGTCCCACTTCGTTCTGTTTACCTTATGTTGTCTTGACCAAGTAGGCCCCATCTTTTAGAATGGACTTTTAAAAATCATAGTAAATATAAAACATTTGGAAAGTGCGGAAAAGAGTACAGAAGAAATATCACCCCAATCCTGGCTCTCAGAGGCAAGCACAGTTTAGCCATCTGGAAGATTCCTACAGTGTTTCCTTTTCTAGTTTATTATTTTTTTATTGCACAAATAATACATAAACATGTTCTCAAGTTATTTTTTCATTATTTCAGACTCCTTAAGCCTTAAGCTTTTTTTTTTTAAGATTTTATTTATTTATTTGTTTGTCAGAGAGAGAGAGAGAGAGAGAGAGAGAGCACAAGCAGGGGGAGTGGCAGGCAGAGGGAGAAGCAGGCTCCCTGCTGAGCAGGGAGCCCAACACAGGGCTGGCTGTATCCCAGGATGCTGAGATCATGACCTGAGCCTAAGGCAGACGCTTAGCTGACTGAGCTACCCAGGAGTCCCTAAGCATTAAGCTTTTGAGGGGGCACCTGGATGACTCAGTCAGTTAAGCGTCTGACTCTTGATTTCAGCTCAGGTCATGATCTCAGGATAGTAAGATCAAGCCCCACTTTGGGCTACACGCTGGGCTTGGAGCCTCTTAAGATTCTCTCTCTCGGGACGCTTGGGTGGCTCAGTCGTTAAGCGTCCTCCCTTGGCTCAGGTCCTGATCCCAGGGTCCTGGGATCGAGCCCCGCATTGGGCTTCCTGCTCGGTGGGAAGCCTGCTTCTCCCTCTCCCACTCCCCCTGCTTGTGTTCCCTCTCTCGCTGTGTCTCTCTCTGTCAATAAATAAATAAAATCTTTAAAAAAAAAGATTCCCTCTCTCACTCTCCCTCTGCCCCTCCCCCATCAAAAAACTTTTTTTTTTGCAAAAAGAAGATCCTCCAACATTAAGCTTTTGACTATCATTTCTAATATCTATGCCTGCCTCTAACAATCCTCTTGCCTTTGAGACATTGTTTTGCAGGCTTGGATCTGCACAGCCAATGAGCAAAGGATGAGTAGGCTCTATGAGAGGGCCTGTGAGCTGGTGGATCTTTTATATACATGTCTGCTCCTTTTGCCTTCCTTTTGTGCTCGTATCTTTGTTTGGTTTCCAGGCATGTGCATCCTAAGGAACTGACACTGTCTGCTCTGTGAAGATAGGGTGCGTCCCTGTTTCCCCAGTACCCAGAGCAGTGCTTAGCACAGAGGAAGCACCCAATAAATATTTGTTGGGCACATGAATGAATGAATGAATGAATGATGAAATATTTTAATTCAATTTTTAACCTGTCAAAATCTAGATATAGAAAAACAGACCATGAAACAAACTTAAAGAAAATAAAGAAAAGAGAAGAAAAGCATGAACTTGGAAAACGATGTCAGAAGTCTCCATTAATAGTTATAGTTTTTATAAAGCATCCTTCACCCAGAATCACTTTGCCTTTCCCATTCTTGTCTCTGTGTTTTGTTGCCCTGTAGCACAGGAACGGGTTTGCTCAAGCTTGTACCTGCAGCTGCTGCCCTGATTGCTCTGTCCGGGGACAGCCCTCTTACAAAATACAGAGGTAACATACGTAGGAGTTTAAGTTTATCAAGTGCAGTGACCTCCAAACCTCCAACACACTAGCTTCTTCACTCATTCCTATTCCCCTGCCACATGGCTTCTGTTGAATATGTACTCAGCCTGATGGAAGTTTTCAAGATGTCGATCTATGCTTTCTAATTATTCATAACTTGGTTGTCCTTGCTATTTATTTGTGTGGGGATTTTTCAGACACACAAGTAGTTATTATTCCTTTCAAGACTGGGACTCTCCTCACATGCCATTTACCAGCCTCGTGGTCTTCATCACTGATGTGCTGAATTATCAGGTTGAAATGTGAATTGGTTTTCATTAGTTATCATATTACCTCATTTGGGAAGCCTTCAAACTAGCAAGCAAAAAATCAAGAAATATAACTTTCCCTTCCTTTTCCCTTCATACCTACCAATAAACTGTTTAGAATTCAAGGCATATGTTCTTCCAAGACGTATTGCAAGTATTCCATTTAAAGATTTCTTTCCCCCTTTGTATGTCTAGCTCTTTTTCAGCTCTATGCAGAAAATACCAGGGGAGGTTATGATTCTGGGGCACGCATGACTCGAAGCGTTTTGAGAAACCTATTAACAGATCTACAGCAGGTAAATCTCTAATACTTAAGAATTCTAAATTCATTCCAGTTATATTAGCCACCTTTGTTATTAAAGAATCTGATCTTTACAGTGTCAGTTCTCCCTTAATACAGTTCTCCATGCCATTCCTCCCCTCTTCAGCCACTGCTGTTACCTGAGCATAGGTGTGATCTATTACAATCACTTCCTAACTCAAGCTTCTCCTCCCTCCAACACTGCCCCCACACTGCAGTCAGTGACTTTTCCAAAATGCAAATGTCACCCTCATGCCTATAATTCTTCACTGGCCATGCATGTCTATAGAGCAAAGCCTAAATTCCTTAGCATCATATGAAAAGCTTTCATGATTTGACCCAATCCTTCTCTTTTCAAAAAGAGGTAAAATCATGATTTTTTTTTAGGAATATAAAATGAACACGAGTCCAAAAATGTATTTAATTTATGAATTAAAAGAGGGTTTCAGTAAGATGTTACAACTAGCTGAAAGAAATAACCAAAGATTGGGCAAACTAATAGATAAGGAATATTAAAATGAACTTGCAGGTGGTTGCAAGACTGACTTTTGGGGGAAGTTGGGGGTGGGTCCCCAACCAGGCTGGAATTTATTTTCATGTCTATAGATGAGAATTATTTGCATTTCAATCCATTTTCTGCAAGTTAACTTTCATTCTCTTGCAGAGTTGTAAAATAGCCTAGCCAAAGGCAATGATGCGTATCTCTATACGTTCAGGTACCGCCATTGAAAAGATCACCAGTGGTTTCTCTTGCTTATTCCATAGTGTTTGATATTTCCTTGCATTTTGTATGCCTATTTCACTCCTATATATCAAAATCCTTACTCTGCCCAACATGCGCCAAGTTCTCCACGCCTGACTTGTGCAGCTCCATCTATCTGCAGCATCGCTGCCTATCACTTAGCAAATATTGTTCATCTTTCAAGTCACTCAGATTATTAGTCACCTCCTCACTAAAAGCTCTTTCACTCCCTGTGCATAACTTTGTTATAGCTCTTGTCAAATTTTGTTGCCATTATTACAGGATATATGCCTTCTACACTAGACTGCTTCTCAAGGGGAAGGATTGTATTGCATTCATGTTTATGTCTCCAATGGCTTAAAAAGTGCCTGGTAGTAAGGCCTTCGACCAAAGATTAATGGAAGCATAAATGAAATGCTGTGCTGAAGACTCAAATAGTTAAGATTTCCATCGTTTCCTGTGCTTTAAGAATGTAGAGATTTAATATTGTTTTTATTATTGCTAGTCAAGGGAATTTAACCCCCCTTAAAGTAAATACATTACTTAACTTTTAAAATGATATTAAATGATGCATCCAAGCAAAAACTTCTACAAACGGATGAAGCAGCCTCCAGATTGTCTTGTGCAGAGAGGTTACTGTCCCAGCGTACCTTTTATCCCTGTTTCAAGATGTCTCTGCTGTTCTTCCAGCTCCTGTAAAATCCCCACACTAGGTTTTCTGCACTGTGAAGCTATAAATAACTTTCTGTCATTTTTCTCCTGGGTCTAGGTTATAAGAGAGGAAAAGAATAATCTTTGTAAGGGCTGGGGCCCTGTCAGTTAGACTGACAAAAGACAGATTAACAAAAGGAGAACAAATAGAAGTTTATTAACATGTACATGGCACATACACATGGGAGTGCCCAGTGATGAGTAACTCTAAGGGATGACTAGAACTCAGGCTTACATACAATCTTAAGCTAAAAAAGGGAAAGGGGTTCTGGGCTTCCTGGTGGGGAAGGAAATTGATGAGAAGGTGACCAGGAAAAGTATGGTGAACAAGGGTTGTTTAGTAAAGTTTGTTGTGAGGATTTAAGTTGGTACCTTCTCCACTGATAAGAGTTATTAAGAGCCCTCTTCTTCCTGCTAGGGAGAGGGAGACACCTTTGGCAAATGAAAATTTCCCTCATAAGTGTACATTTTCCTGACAAAGGAAAACTCGTGTTCTGCTTTTAGAGCCTTTCCTGCATCTGTTGGTTTTCATTGGCCTTCAGTTCAAAATAATCCATATGCCAAAGAGACACATTTGAGGGTGGCATATTCTGGTACTCTTCAGGACCAAGAATTCTTAACTGGGGATAGTCATGAAGGGGGTGGGTAAAGAGGAAGAATATCAGAACCTAGGACTGGGAGTATGGGTTAGAAAAACCTATCCAGGGGCATCTGGGTGGCTCAGTCTAAGCATCTGACTCTTAATTTCAGCTCAGTTCATCATCTCAGGGTTGTAAAATCGAGCCCCACATCAGGCTCTGTGCTCAGGGAAGAGTCTACTTGAGATTCTCTCTCTCTCCTTCTCCCTCTGTTCCTTCCCCCTGCACTTGCTCTCTCTCTCTCTCCAAATAAACAAATAAATAAGTCTTAAAAAAGAGAGAGAGAGAGAAAGAAAAACCTATCCAAAATTACCTGTGCTTTGATTTGGTCTTAATATCTTATGTTCATATTGATCATAATAGTTAATATTTAATTTATTCTAGAAATTCCCAATAATATTCAATATGTTCATATTTTTTAAATGGAGTGATGATTTTTTGAAAATTCAGAAAGTTAAACATCAGACATAGTTATTCAGAGCTGTTCTGGTGGTGGTGGCGGCACGTAGATCCCATCACCAGCTTTCTGCTGACACTCAGGCATATATGCCAGAGCAGAGGTACTACCCCAACAATCCTCACATCTCAGGACTCAAGCTGGTAGAGAGCCAGAGAGAGTGAAAAAGTCTGTCCATCCGTTTATGCAGTCAGACTTCAAAGACTAGAGGGCTTAAGTGAATATCATGAAAGTAGGTGTTCTGAGGGGCATTTTCCTTCTCCTGTAGAAATCCTTGTGCTCACTTTCTAACTACTGTAACCCCAGACTAGCACCCCATTCAACAAGCCCTAAAAATGTGCCCTTTTTCCAGGCTCTACTGAGGTCAATGCGCTGCTGAAATGGCAGGCCTAGCAGTGCTCTGTCTCCCACCCGTGTATTAGTACGCTCCTGAGAAAACTCTTAGGAAGGTGGAAATTTGCCTAGCAAATTATCCTCCCATTGACTTCCATTAAGAAGTCCTAGATGGATTCCCATAGAAAATTCCAGGCCCCACTGTGTGATTCAAACCACTCCCCCAAGAATCCTAATTATCATTTCAAGTGGCATTCTGCCTGTGCTAGCGTGCCATCTAGCCACATGCAATCTTCCATAGCACACCTGCAAGAAATTAGTCAAATGGGCAATTAATCCACAGAATCTTCGTGCACATACTTAAAGCCAAAACTGGAGGTTAAAACCCACTCCAGAAGTGAGCTTTCTTTTGACTGATGTCAGCATCACTGAGCTGGCAAGTCAACCCCATCTGATACCCTTCCCTTATTTGACATGAGGTTAACCCCCCTTCCCAAGGGCTCAGAAACACCCTCTAACTAAGTGTCCAGTTAGTTCATCAGCACTCACACGCCAAAGTCCAAAGTCCGGGTAATGAGTTAGTTTTTCAGACAAAGGCCAAATGACGTAGGGAGCAGTTACTTCTGTTCAGCTGGTGATGGGGTTATTATCAATTTAAAGGACAGCCATCTTGTCACTATTACACAAATGTTTGTTGACTCCTGCCTGGCTAATTGTCAGCAAAGTGGTTCTAAGTGCCACTTTCCTGATTAGAAGAATGTTTATTCGAGTTGATGGACTCAGCAGGGGGGTCTTTGAAATTGCTTTTGAGCTTGCAGGCAATGCCTCCTGACAGCCAGTGCCCTAGAAGACATCAGACGTGAAATTAGGACTCGCGACCTCATGGGCATAAATGGAGGTGACAGGTACACATATCTGTGCATCTAGATAATGTCAGAGCCAAGTCCTGGCCCTCTTGGCAGTCACATGGGGTCCTTAGTCCCTGAGTGAAACTTCTTTGGTCACCGGGATTTGAAAGGTGGAAAGCATCACGTGAGGTAGCACAGATAGAGCCATGGGAACCCCTACGACACAAGTCCAAAGGACAAAGTTTTGTGAGCCTCCCCTCAATAGAGTAGGGAGGCTTGAAGTGAGATCTCAGTTCTGCAGCTAAATCACATTTTATTTTTACCCAGAGCAAAATATTAAATCTCAAGCGCCCCTTGCTTTAAACAAGGGTAACGCTTACTGCCCTAGCTCAGAAATTGGTGTTTGTTAAAATGGGAAGCTATGAAAGTGTTTGGAAAGGTTTTCCTTAAAACTGCTCTGAACATGCATACAGTATGGTTGTTGCATGTAATTCACAAGTAAATGAGGGCAAAGCAAGGTGAAAATAATATCCCTGGGATCATAAGAAGTAAAACAACGGAAGCTGTCCCAATTGCTAGACTCTCTTCTCAGCCTCCCCCTTCCTCCCAACCCCACTTCTTCCCCTATGTTCATTCACTGTCCCCATTCAGACATTGCACAAAACCTACACATTTCTTGTCTGCTTGGATGGGGGCAGTTCGTCCAGTTTCAGACACCAAGTACTTGTGACTCCATGGTTGGAGGCACCACAACTCAGGCGTGCTGATTCCAGTGGTCACCTATTTCTCCAGTTTCTCACGACTGACATGGGGTTTCCTGCCTCTTGTAGATCCCAACTGTCGTGGGGGAGAGTCGCGCTCTGTGCTCTGTGGAAAGCGCTACCCGCAGCTGTTTCCAAGGGGTGAGTGCCGCATAAACGTCTCCCTGAGTTGGGGGCAGACACGTGTGCTAACCAGTTCAAATGGCAGAATTGTTACTCTGCAGAGCATCCCAAACAACCTAATCTAACATACAGACTTGCCTCTGACTTTTCATGTGGCAAACTTCTTTGGCAGAAACAGCCAGAAAAGAAGATGAAACTACATTTTCCTCTACTCTAGAGACCAAAGTCATGCCTGGCCACGTATCTGAGTGAGCCATTGTTTTTCAGGTGTTGAGCCCAACAATCAAGGAAGAAAAATTCCTATCTTGGCTACAGTCTGAGCCTCCCATCCTCCTGTGGCTCCCAACCTGCTACCGGTTATCTGCCACTGAAATGGTCACTCACCCTGTTCGGTGTAGAATCTGCAGGAACTTTCCAATCACGGGACTGAGGTACAGTCACTCATCAATATTTCACGGATAATCATTCTCCAAATGGGTCTAGGGGTGGAGCTGCATCTCTCCAGATTCTTTTGTGGTCCTCACACATCTGGAACTCAGTTGATATTTTGGGGTCAGTAATGTTATGCATGGGGGATCTTGGTTGACGATAAATCATATTTTATCTTCTACAATTAAAAGAATATTAAATTCTTCCATTGACACATGGTTTGATCAATAGACATTTTTATTCCTCTAAGAGGAAAATGTTTTTTCTTTTGTTACAAAAAAAACCCCCTAAATATTTTAGAATCATTCGTAAGAATTACAGTAATAATAATAGTTTATTAAGTGTTAAGTGTTAAGCTGAGTGGTTCACGTGGATCATCTCATTTAAGGACTTGTTATAACCTCTATAAAAGGTGGTATTATTATCCCCAATTTGCAGAGAAGCTAAATAACTTGCACATGGTCAGCAAGTAGATGCGGGCAGCCTGAATCCCTAGTCCCTGCTTGGCAACCATGATGCTATGCTGCCCCCCAGTGTAGACAACTGGCAACAGGGCCTTAGGATCCAAAGGAATAATCAGGTTTTGTGGGGGCAGCTCACACCAGATCTTCACTCTGCTTAGAGGAAAGGGCAGGTTTGGACGTGGGAGATTCAGATCTTTCCATAGCTTTGAGGCCAGTCAGAATCCACCTTAGGAAAAGGGTGTTGCTGATCTCTTATAAATAAAACAGTACAGAAGTGAAATTAAAGTCATTAAAGACTTGTGGAAGTGGGGTGTCTGGGTGGTTCAGTCAGCCTTTGGCTCAGCCTTCGCTCAGGTCATGATCCCAGGGTCCTGGGATCGAGCCCCACATCAGGCTCCCTGCTCGGCGGGAAGCCTGCTTCTCCCTCTCCCATTCCCCCTGCTTGTGTTCCTGCTCTCACTGTCTCTCTCTCTGTCAAATAAATAAATAAAATCTGGAATAAAAAAAAAAAAAGACTTGGGAGGAAAGAAGGGAACTGGTAGGTCAAGGCCAGGCACAGGGACTCCCTTATCATGGTGAATGAATGCAGGTAGGGGCTGAAGGTGTAGTAGGACTGAATTGCTGGGACAACTGAGTTGCTAAAAGCAAGTCAAAGAAGGGGGTGCCCAGAAGGGGGAGGAGGGAGGACTTGGGGAGTCTGTCTCATCTTATACTTTCAGATCTTAACTAACCCAGATGGTAAACATGCTCCCCGTGGATATAAAATACATCTGCTGGGTCCACTAATAAGCTGGAAGATTTTAATTTTGCTGAGAAAATGAAGTGGGTTTGCAGACAATTCTGAGGACATGGTGACATTTCATTCATGAAAAACTCTTTGCAAATAACTGTCCTAACAATAAAACATGAATGGAAAGGACCTTTGGAAACCAAGCAAACTGAACCAAAGAAATCTCCACACTACAATGAAAAATAAACTCTTTTAATATCAGACAGTGGAGGAACATGAATATGATTTATCATGTTATATGCATATTACAATTATTTAACCAATAAACAAGTACTAATTGAGTAGTTACTACAGGCCCTGCACTGGACCAGGTACAGAATTCACTTTGCAATTATGTAAAACACAACTTTTACATTGAAATATTTTTTCAAAATTATTATGTATAACATAAAGCAGATATTATTATTCCTATTTTGTAAAGGAGTCTCAAAGAGCTTGAATGAGTCGGGTCATGCCAAGGCAGAGGGCAAGAAGTGCCATTCTTTACATTTCAGGTTATGTCCCTTTTATTGAGAATGAAACTCACCTTCCTCTTAGAAATGCCTCCCTGCAAACCATCTTTCCTCCTAGACGTCCGAGGCAATGTACAGTTATATATGCAGACAGCTGGGTGACCTGCACAAGGCCATTAGCCTCTCTGGACCTCATTTTCTTTATAAGTAAAATAAAGAGGGCTGAGTCCATTGGAGTGCTAGGCTTCTTTTAGCTGTGACCTTCTGAGTCTCTTAGAAATTGTTTGAATTTATTATAGTCCTAACCTTAAACTTGTGTTTTTGGCTCTCATAAACTCCAGCAATAGCCTCAAGGCTTTAAGTTTTAGTGAGATTAATAAAGTCATTTTAGAGCAGAAGTGTTTGCAGACCTGGAGGTAACAGGAAAAAGGCAAAGGCTTAACTTTCTAAAATAAGAGAAAGGGCAAAGACCAGAGATTGTTCCTAAGCCAGTGTTATATTTCAGCGGGACGCGTCACATTTATGCTCTATAATAACCATGTAAGGTTGAGACGAGATTGAGAAAAAAAAAAACTCGATTCTCTCTTGGTAAAGACATCAACAGACCAATCTCATTATTCACACTACACCTTTCCTCATATACCTGTAGGTAGTTTCTGAGCATAAAGGAATTAATGAAAGGTTAGGGTCAGTGTATTGTCCTAGATGAGTCAATGGCAGCCATACGGTAATGCTGGATAATGCAGCCAGTACTTATAAATAATCCTTATTAAAAATACTGTGTTATACATTTCTTGCAAACAGCAATTGTCTTCCCAATTATGCATGTTGAATAATTTTCAAACCTTTGTAAAACTTTACAAAGCCAAGAAGGCAGGGTTTACTACTCCCATTTTCCTTTTGAATAAACTAAGTCATTCACTTAACTTCATTTAACTAATGGTCATCGAAAACCTGCAGTGTTAACTTGGTATCCTCCAAACATCTGAGCTTAAGTTCCCACTTCAAGGTCACTAGTAATGGTGGTGTATGCATTCCAACTCAAGCCTCAGGCGCTGGTGGTCTATTCTAGTGGTTAAAATAGCTAGTTCTCCATTCAGGTGGTATCCCTGGGCTCAAAGCCTACTTCTACCGCTGACGAAGAAGTTGTGTACCTTGGTGCAAGTTGCTTAAAATCTGACTGATTCAGTTTCTTCATCTGGAAAAATGATAAAATCATAAGAACGCCTTACCTTAAAGGGCTTCCATGGCAATGAAACTTTGCTAGTTAGTACTGCAAGCTTCCCTATCCTCTTTCTGCAGCAAGACATGAAATTTGAAGAGCACAGGGATCTGGTATCACCATGTTTTCCCTGAATGTTACGAGACATCCCTCCTTCCCATGGTGTCTCAAGATAACCTCTGCACCTGTTCCCACCGGAGACTTAAGGATGCAACTGTTCGTGTAGGAAGGACTGCAATGTTGATATGTTAAGAAACTTGGATGCAGGGGTCTCTCCCCCACACTCTGGCTGCAAGAACTAGCCCTCCTCCACTGCATTTCTTTCCTACAGAGTTCTAGAAAATCACAGAAGTTTATTTCAAATTCTTTGTCTACAATTTTATTTTCCTCAATACCATGCAATAATGCAGGTCTAGTATTATCAGATCTTGACAATTTTCAAGAGAAGTCAAAAGTCAGAATTTACTGAAAAATCTCCCGGTTTATTTTATTTTTTTAAGTTGGCAACTAAATTCAAAATGTTTGACTACATTGTGCCACCACAGAAAATGTGGCCACAGACTTAGGGGTCTATCCCAAGGCTCATTATACACAGTACCCTGCGTAGGCAATGTGCTTGATATATTCGTGGGGGCATGAATCAGACTTCCATATTATAGTGTGTTGGGTGAAACTATGTTAATATAATGCCATATTATTAAAAAGTACCACCAAAAGAAGATTTCTTTGAATAAATTAAACATGTCAGAGTCATTTAACATCCATACAAAGTTTGGGAGAAATTTTACACTTCCTTAAGAGCTTAGACGTCTCCTGTATGTTTTGGGGTGCTCATTCTGCACCTATTATTTTCTCTGCTCACGGGCTGGTTGTGACATTAGCCACACTTCCACTGTTATTGGCAGATACCGCTGTCTGAAGTGCCTCAACTTTGACCTCTGCCAGGCGTGCTTCTTCACCGGGCTTCACGGCGGGTCTCCCCAGAAGGTCCATCCTGCGATGGAGCGCTGCATCCAGGTAACATCTAACCCACCACACCAACGATTCATGAATCCAATCAGTGCCAGCTGCAGCAGCTAAAGAAATTTCCCTGCAGTAAAACCACAGATTCTGCTCCTTTCATTCCCAATAATACTTAAGACTACGGAAGCAGCAAACTCCACCTTAAATATCTCTCAATATCCATATGCTTTCTCTACATCATAGATTTTAATAAAACCTTGTGGGACATGAAAAGGCCAAATAGCGTTCAATCTGAAGGCACTGGTCCCACATTATATAGCAGAAAATATCTGAGGAATAAAAGGGGAGAAGCATTGGAAGTGGGTACGGTTTCAAAGAAAAGGCTTTGGTTTGGTAAAAATGAGGAAATCAGGTTTCTGGTTACTAGTGCATTTTGGGAAAAGTTTTCTCTTTTCACCTGTCTTTTCCCGAGATTCCATTTTTTCTTTGGGAAAAATGAAAGGGAAAGATTACTATCTGCATTTTGATGGAAAGAATAGAAAACTAAGGCTTCACAGCTGCCTTTCAAATATTCTTTAGGAAAATTCTAAATACTCAGCAAGAGAATTCAGATCTTTTGAAGGAAAAAGAGAAATCAGATAGTCAATTTTAAGCAAAGAGCATTTTCATTTTTTCCAGAAAGAACATTTTCTTCTCATCACTAAGTTCCTATGACTCAGTTTCTCCATAGAGATGGTATCACCCTCAAACAGGGCAGTAGTGAAGGATGTTGGTTAGCTAGCCCTACCAAGGACAGCTTTCCCTCGTTCTCTCTTTAACATGAATGGTCCACAAAAGTCAAGTACTTGGAGTGTGCCAAAGACTCCCCAGTGGGCACTGTTATACTAAACTTAAATAACCCAGATGCTCAGGTTCATTGGCCCATCAGCTCCTTGTTTTTTAAAAACCTGGGGAGGAATAGGGCTTATTGATGTTAGACTGACACCGTGTGGTCACTTTAGATTTCAAGGGCTGAAAATCTTTTAATAAGACATCTCATTCCTTTGCTCCTTTTGGCAAAGGTTCTTAATGTGGGGTTGATGGGTGAACTTCAGGTGGTCTGTGAATCCACTGAAATTTTATACAGAATTAAATGTATGAGCATTTTTCTGGAGATAAATCCACAAGTGATCATCGAGTTCTGAAGAGAATCTGCACCCCAAATGTTAGCAGCCCTGGACTTAAACCCTGCTTCGTACCCCTTCTCGCTTTAGAATTCCATGTTCATGGATCGCTCTCAGGAAGAGGGGTTAATGCGTAAGGTGAGTGGTATTTAATTTGGAAACTTACACTTTGTGGACAAGCAGAGAGGATGGGAAGACATTCAGGTACTAAGGAAGGAAGACGATTTTTCTAAGGACATAAAAGTGAGTGAAGTAATTCTAAAAACTTTCATGGTGGCCAGTTTGCCCAAATGAGGGAAAAAGACCCCGTTTAGTGGGATAGGACTCTCCTTTTTACTGGTGGCCATTCCGGCAGATGTCAGCAAAGGAGAATACCAAATGCCTCGTCAGGACCCTCAGAAACAACCTGCTCCAAGGGCGCAATAGGAGAAAAGAAACTTCAAGAAGGCAGTGGCTGCTGGACCAGGTAACTCCAAAGGAGCTGGCTAACAAAGCACAGGCCAGGTGAGTGTCTGTGAGAGACATTCCTGCAGAGCGACAGCCCAGGGCCCTGGTACTGATGATGCAGCCAGCCCACTGTACACAGACAGACTCTTTCACAATGCTGATCAGAAAGAAGGCAGGAGGCGGGGCTGGCCGAGGGCTGAAGATGCACTTCCCCTCAAGAAATGAGCTTTAATTTTCAAATAGAATAAGAGGCAAAAATACTTCTAAACAGCCCATCTCATCGTTTAGAATTATTCCAACTAAAGCATCAAACATAGAAGACTTTTAATATTAACGTCTTCAAATGACTTTGCTTTATATCCCTAGTTTTTTTTATATCTTTAGTTTCTACTGGTTTGCTTTTGAAAGCCTAATTTAGAATGAATGCTTTATTTTTATTAAAAAAGGAAAAGAAAGACACTCAGAATCCCATCACTCACAGAGGCGTGCTAGTCACACTAGTATTACCAAAAATGGAATTATGCAATAGAGACAATATTTCATTCTTCTTTTCTTTTCTAAATGGAGAGTGTTTCCCATGCCATTAGTTTCCAAAATATTATTTTTAATGACTTCACTCATCTTTATAAGGAAGTATCATAATATACAAGCAATCCCTTATATCATTGAACATTTTGGTTATTTTTAAAATTTGCCCCCTGAAATTCTGTAGTCAGCATCCTTATACATGCATATTCCTATAGTTTAAATATTTTACTAAGATAAATTTACTTCAATAAAATCATTGGATAAAAAGTTGTGAACTTTGTTAACTCTCAAAATTCAGAACACCAAATTGTGCTCCAGAGGGTTAACCCAAAGCATACCCCAGCACCACTGGTATATGAGGTCGCCCATCACTTACCTAAAGATCACCAGCCTAAAGATGTCTTTGTGACGGGAGCACTTGGCTGGCTCCGTCAGTGGAGCATGCAACTCTTGATCTTGTGGATTGTGAGTTCGAGCCGCACATTAGGTGTAGAGATTACTTAAAAATAAAATCTTCTCTACAAAAGTCTTTGTGATGTTAATTTTGGAAGTAACCCCTTCTTCGAAATTTAAAATTGTAGAAAATAAAGCAAAGAGATACTGTTTCTGTGGGCTTATGATCATCAAATTTTGGGGAGGAAAAAGCTCCAGAATTACTAATTCGCTCTCATTTTATCTACTGAGAGTAGAAGAGATCAATTTAAATCAGAATGGTATTTAGATACATACTAATTTCTTTTGTAATTTCTAATCTTTCCTCAGACACCCACCAGCATATTTCTATCTCAATCCCAGACCTTATTTTTAGGGTCATTTTGTCACTTCCAAATCTAGATATGTTTTTATAGCTCTTTAAAAGAAAAAGCATATGTTGACATTACGATTAGGTGCCATTTATTATGCCTATGTCACATTTACCTAGCAGGTTGTTATCAATATGTCTTTAAAGTTAGAGAATATGAGTATCATCTTGATGTATATCTCTAATATAGTACAAGGAATTTAAAAATAAGAACAAAAATATCAGGTACCAATTCATCTTGTCTTCTTCCAGACAGATCTCACCTTTCCTTAGCAAAGGAACAATACAATGTGTCAACTAGTCATCTGGATTTATTGAATACTTGAGATCTTGTCTAAATTCCTACATTCTCATATTTAAAACGCAAAGATCCATACTCTTAATTTGATTTCTTTTGGTCACTGAAGCCAGACTGATGTTTTAAAAGTACAAATATAATGGCATCCCTCATGTGCCCACCTCCCCCAAACTCCCATGCCTTAAATCCCTCCATTATCTTCCCATTGTTTTTAAGCTAAAAACTAGAAGTCATAATGACTTAGAAAGGTTCTCCATATTTTGGGCCCCCCTGAAACCTCTCCAGTTTCATCTCCCCAGCCCCACAGCGTCTGTGCTCCAGGCCCTCATTCCTTCCCCCTCCCCACAAGACTAAGCCAGATCCTCCCCACTTAAGACTTAAACCTTAACTTTGAGGAAGTAACCCTAGCCCACCTACCCGCATGGCTTGAGCCTCACTCCTAAAGACCTATAAAAGGGGGAGCACCTGGGTGGCTCAGTAGGGTAAGCTTCCACCTCTTGGTTTCGGCTCAGGTCACGATCAGGGTCATGGGATGGAGCCCTGCATCAGGCTCCAGACTGGGCATGGAGACTGCTCAAGGTTCTCTCTCTCTCCCCCTCCCTTTGCACCACCACCGCCCCGCCTCCGCTTTGCATGCACGCGCACGCGCGCGCTCTCTCTCGCCATCTCATCCACGCGGCCATGACTGACGACTTACTCAACATTTCAGCTCCTGTCCCCACTCTGTCACTCCCAATCCTCCTCCCTTGCTTTATTTTTCTTCGGAGCATTTCATCAGCACCTGACACCCTATATATTTTACTTTTATTTTTTGTTTGTTTACTATAATGTAAGCTCAGGGGTTGGGGTGGAGAACCTTTTATTTTTTCCAGCAGTATTTCCAGAATCTATAAAAATGTCTAAATTTGATAAATGCTCAATAAATGTTTATTGAATGGCCGATGGACTGAATAATACAACGATAGATGTGTGATGAAGGGATTGATGGAGGTAATAAGGTAGGTCATGAACTCTTTTAGAATGGAGCATGGGAAAGTGTCAAAGGAGGGATTACACAGTGTTGGGAGGAGGTAGTGAAATTCGATTGAGAATTTCAGTCCTCAGTCAAGTGTGTGGCCTTGGGGAAGTCACTTCATGTTTCTGTGACTCAGTTTCTTCACATGAAAATAGAGAGAACCTGTCCTTCCTTCTCCCAGAGTAGTATCAGCAGAGATAAGAGGAGGAAAGAAAATTGCAAGTGCTATGCAAAGCTAGAGGTTTTTTAAATGTCAGTGTGTTCTACTCTGTCCACCTGAGTACAACAAAGTGTTTCCCAGAGTAAAATTCTTATGTAATAATTTTCAATCTCACCTAGATATTAATGAGGTCAGAAATTCTGATTAGTGTCTGATCTAGGAGAAAGGAATGTGTACCATTATCATTATGTGCTAAGAGGTAAAAGCACATCCCTAATATCTATTAAGTTGACACATTAGTACTGACCATCTTCTAAGAGATTCATGATTTTGCCAAGTGATGATACTAAATTCATTCACTGATTCAGCACATATTCTGCAAGGTAATAAGCCTCCTCCTTTTAATGTGGATTCATGCACTTTACATATAATGGTTTACACTGAGAACATTTTCACTTACAAAAACCATGAAAGTCAGGTGCCAATTATCACCACTATCATTAAATATTTTGGGAAGTTCTTGCAAATACAATAAAGAAAATTAAAACAGTGAAACAGACAAAATTACTTTCACTTGCAGCTAACATGATTGTAAATACCCAAGAAAGCTCAAGTAGCTCTAGCAAAAACTACTAGAATTAATAGACTTTGAGTGGTGGGAAATAAAATACACACTCGCAAATTAGCAGGTCTTCACTATGATAGCAATAGCCAGCTAGAAATTTTATTAAAATCCCTTTACAGTACCTGTAAAAATCATTTTAAAAGAAACTTGGGGGGAAAAAAGCTTAGCAAAAAGGATACAAAAGCCACATTTAAAAAACTATATTTTAGAATACAGAAAATAAGACCTGAACAAAAGGAGAAACATACCAAATTCCTGAAAGAAAAGACTCTAGCATACGAATTTTCCATGTTCAAAAAATTAATACAGTTGATCCTCATTATTCACAGATTCCATATTTATGAATGCACTTACTCATGATAATTTATTAATAAATTTACTTATTTATTTATAATAAGTAAAATTTATTTATTTATTTATAACCCTAAAATCAATACTTGCAATGTTTTCCTGGTCATCTGCAGACAGGCACAGAGTGGCAAAAAATTTGAACTGTCTGATGCACAGCTGAGGTCGAGAGTCACTCTGCCTTCTTGTTTCAACTCTCATACCATAAACACGTCCTTTCACATTCTTGTGCTTTTCGATGGTGATTTTACTATTGCAAATCGCCCCCAAACATCGTGCTGAAATGTTGTCTGCTATTCCTAAGCACAGGAAGGCTATGATGTGCCTTAACAAGAAAATACGTGTGTTAAATAACCTTTGTTCAGGCATAAGTTATAGTGCTGTTGACCTTAAGTTCCATCTGAATGAATTGACAGTATGTATTAAATAAGGTGTCCATATACAAGACACACATAAAACAAAGTTATATATTGATTGGATGACAAAAACGATCTGACCAGAGACTAGCAAGGACCTAACCCTGGATTTCCCATCGGAGCAATGGGTCAATTTTCCCCAATTCGTTGTTAACAGTGACTATGTAGAGTATAATGGCCATCAATAATGAGAACCAACTGTATTTAAACTAAGTGCATTTCCAAATAGAATCATTTTTTTTTAAACAGGATAAAATGATTTTGAAGATATTTTTGGAATAATAAATTGTACAAGAATATTTAAAATTATGAAATCGAAGAATAGTGGGAAGGAAAGTTCTTCAACAGATATTAAAACTGACTATAGACCACTAGGACCAAATAGTATTTATATAAAAAAGGAATGGGGGGCACCTGAGTAGCTCAATTGGTTTAGCATCTGACTCTTGATTACAGCTCAGTTCATGATCTCGGGGTCATGGGATCGAGCCCTGCATCTGGCTCTGGGCTGAACATGGAACCTGCTTAAGATTCTCTCTCTTCTTCTCTCTCTGCCCCTCCCCGCTTGCTCTCTCTCTAAAAAGAATGGAATGGCCATGTAGATATGAGGACAAGAATACAAAATTTAATGATTGATCTAAGCATAAATGGAAACCCAACATATGACAAAGTGGTGTTTTGATTCACCAAAAAAAGGATACATAATTGGCTATCCATCTGAAAGAAAACAAACTGGCCCTTATTTCACCCCATAAACTAAGTTCCAAATTGTTTGAAATTTTAATATAAAAACAGTTAGAATTAGTAACCCTGGGGTTGGAAGAGATCTTCCTAAGCAAGACAGAAAAACAAGGAATCGTGAAGTAATAATACACAGATATAAAGATAACATGCATTTTCCTGTGGTAAATGATATAAAGAAAATCAGAAGATAAACCTGAAACTTAGAAAAATATTTTCTCTAATAAAACAAACTACATTATAGAAAGGCCCCTGTATACTGATAAGAAAAACTCAAAAAGAAGGAGGAGGGTGAAATGAGGAAGAAGAGAATGAGGGAAAGAGGAGAAAAATACACTAAATACATAAATAGGCAGCCACAGAAGACATATTTCAAATGGCCATTAAACACACAAAAATGTTCTCAACCTCACTAGTGGTTAGAAAAAGGCAAATTAAAGGAGTAATGAGCTATCATCCTTTTATGTATCAGAATGGCAAAGATTAAAGGAATAACAACACCCAGTGCTGGTGAATATGGAAGAGAACAGATGTTCTTGAAATTTAATAGGAGTACAAGTAGCTACAGACTTTTCAGAAAATAATCTGAACAATATCCATTCATTTATTCATTCAATTACTCTTTAGCCAACACTTTTCTAGGCACTTGGAATATGTCAGGGACAATGGGACAAAGACCTCTGCCTTCATAGAGCTTTCATTCTAGTGGGGAGACCAGACAATGAAAAATAAGCATATAATTGAATTATATAGTACATTAGAAGTTATAAATACTAAAGTAAAAGAAAAAAGAAGAACCAGGTAAGAGGTGTCAAGACTTAGAGGAAGAATTGACAGCAAATTTATTTATATGGGGTGGTCATAGTGGACCTCTGTGAGATGTAACATTTGAACAATGCCTTGAAGGAGGTGAGGGAGGAAGTCATACAGGTATCTGAGAACAGCCTGCTGCAAATTGAGGAGACAAGCAGTTCAAAGTGGGAGTATGCTTGGCATACTGACAGAAGCCAGTGTGGCAGAGTGCAACAAAGAGGAGATGCTGAGAATAGTCTAGAAGGAAGGCAGGCGTGGGGGCAAGAGTAGAAGCAAGGTCACATTATAACTTTCTAAATGTTCTTCTAGTGTTTCTATTTTGAATGTTGAGTTTAAATTTCAATCCATTTGGAATTTATTTTAGCAAGGGTCTGGCTTTGCTTTCTTTCAGATGCATAGCCAATTATGCTATCTTTTCCCCACTTATTTAAAATACCAACTTTGTCACATATTAGATTTCCTTGTATACTTGGCTCAATTAAGATAATTTATATTCTCATCCTCAGATTTGTGGGTCAATTCTTGTATCGATACTAATCTATATGGTCATAGTGGTGTTATAGTAAGTAGAAGGAGAAAGCATTTGTCATCTGAAATGGGGAGACTGTAGGTGGAGCAGGTTTGGGAGGAACGATCAGAGTTCAGTTTGGGATATGTTAAGATGGAGATATCTCAGACATCACATGGAGATGTTGAATACGCCATTCCCCATTCATGGCTGGAATTTGGGGGAAAGTCTCCTGGAGGTACAAATTTGGGATTTGTTGACAGAGATAGTTGTTGACTCTTTAAGCCGTGAGATTGTATGAGATCACCAAGGAGAGAGTGTAGACAGGAAAGAGAGGAGAATAGAGGATTGAGTCTTACCGCAGTCCACACTACAAAGTTGGAGAGCAGAAGAAGATCCAGCAGGGGAGACAAGAAAGATGAAAGCTCTGGGAGGAAAACCAAGAAAATGAGGAATGGTGGAAGGTAGGTAAATAAAGTGTTTTAAGGAGGAGGGCGTGGTCTACTCTGTCAAATGCTGTTGCTAAGGCAAGTAAGAATTGGCCTTTGGATTTTGCAGTGAGGGAATCATTGATGACCTCAAAAAGAGCAGGGTAGGATGGCGGTAGTAGAAAAAAAATCAGACTAGAGGTGGTTTGAGAGAGAATGGGAGCTGAGGAATTGAAGGTACCAAATACAATTCTTTCCAGGATTTGTTACAGTAGAGGGAGCAAAGAGATAGTGTCGGTGGCAGTGCACCTGACATGAAGAGAATGTTTTGTTATGATGGGAAAAGTAACAGCATGTTTGAGTACTGAAGGGGATGGTCCTATGGGAATGAAAGCACCACTACATAGTAAATAAGGACACACACGATAGCACTGGAGGGGTGGGGAAATAAACCAGAAAGAACCTAAGGGTCCACCGGTAGAAAAATGGTGGAACACACATGATACAGGCAGACAACAGAATATAATGAATCCACTTAAATGAACAAATTTAAGCACCTATCTATGATACTAGAGGGCATTCATCATCATCCATTAGCAAAAAGGGCAAGTGGCAGAGTAATGTGCATAAAATGTCATTTTTGTTCCAAAAACAAATTCAATATATATTTGATGTTTGTATGAGTACAGAAAATGGTATGGAACAACCCAAAGATACCAAATGACCTCACACGGGGGAGGAAGAGAGTGCATCACTCAAAGTTGTGTGACAAAGAACTTAGGGGTTTTCCCCAAATGCCCCACTGCTTAAACACAT
Organism: Zalophus californianus; assembly: GCF_009762305.2. Taxonomy (NCBI): domain Eukaryota; kingdom Metazoa; phylum Chordata; class Mammalia; order Carnivora; family Otariidae; genus Zalophus; species Zalophus californianus. The sequence continues at coordinate 166,099,627 of NC_045597.1, read as the reverse complement.
AATTAAGTGTGCCACACAGTAATCACTTCTCTCCCTGTGCGCTCATCACGTTCTGTAGAAATAAGATCACATTATGTCAATAACAATCGTATGTTCATCTGTTCATTAAATGTGAAGTCTCTGTGAGTGGGGAGTTCTCTGCTTTTATTTTTCATCTTTTATCTGCAATAATTCAAGATGGTGAGCTGCTTTAAAATAGTTTTTGAATAAAGGAATGAAACTAAGTGGAACTGTATAAAATGGAATATGCCTGACCTTAAATCAATTGCTCTATTCTATGTTCTTTCCAATATGACACAATAAGTATGCACACACCTGTGCTCAGAATCCCTAGTATCTGACCGACCTGAACAGAATGACCTGGGGGGTTTTGTGCAGTCGTCCCTAAATTTCTTTGCATTCTCATTTCTAGATTGTCAAGAAGGAGAGCAGGAAATAGAATCCCCATTTCCATTATTGGCTGATTGCTCTCTACCTAAGTAGTTGGATGGGAAAAAGCACAGGAAAAAAAAAAAGTCATGCTACTTCAATGCTATTTTGAATATCAAATTTAATATCTGATTTAACATTTTCTAAAAAGACTTTCCTCAATGTCACACCTGATAATTAAATATTATTACACTGTCTTATAAAACTCTGCTTTACAGCAGGATTTCTATTCAGTACAGTAGCCCTGAAGTATCAATATATGGAAGTCGGACTAGACCAGAGGAAATAGCCATAGAGGCTTCCAAACAAGTATCTCCAATGGTATCTCGGGCTCAGCGAACTGATAGGAGCAGCCCACATCATCAGGTAAGTCCAGAAGGGAAAGGAACCAATGCATAGTCAATCTGGACCCCTTTGTAAGGATGCAGTGAGAATCAGTGTGGTGTGTGGAATATTTTCAAGATGTTAATGCAATCAAAGAAAATATTGTTTAAAATAATTTTTTATCTGTAATCATAACGTGTTACATATTATTACAGAAAATTTGGAAAAGCCAGCAAAGAGCAAAGAACAAAATTATAATTACAAACCATGATATAACCATGATTTTAATATTTTTATTATGTTTTTTCTTTTAATTCCAGTACAGTTAACATACAGAGTTATATTAGTTTCCGGTGTTGAATCACAACACAGTGATTCAACAGTTCTATACGTTACTCAGTGCCCATCATGACAAGTGTACTCTTTACTAATATTAATATTTTAATATTAATATGTTAATGTTTTGGCATACTTCTTTCCCTGCAAATACTTTTGATATAGTTCACATCATACTGCAGAATGTATTGTTGATAAAGTTCTGCGTCAGTGTCAGTTTTATTGTGAGCATTTCCCATTGCCATTACAATTCTTCAGACACATTGTTGGGCAATTTCTATTTAAACAGATGTAACATTATTTATTTAACCCCTCTTCTGTTGTTGGATATTTGAATTATTTCCAATTTTTGCTAAAATTTAAAATTTTACTATTGCAATCCTTGTACATTATTCTTTGTATGCGATTCCCCAAATAGTTCGGTAGGGTGTATTTCTTTAAGTGTCATCACTAGAATGAGAAGTGGGAATATTTTTAAGACTCTTCCTACTTACTGCAAAATTACTGTTTAGAAAGGATACACCAAACTGGCTCCCAGTGAATTCAAGTAACTATCTCTCTTGATCCTTGTTACTGTTACTTGTAACTTGTTATTGTCACGAAATTTTGAATTTTGTTACTTTTATGAGCAGAATATATTTTATTTGCCTTAATGTCCATCTCTTCTTCATTTAGAAGGCAATTGTATTTGCTCTTCTGTCAGTGTCCTCTGCCCAGTTTTGCTGATGCATCAGTTTGTTTTATTAATGTATTTGAACTTTTAAAACTTTAGCTCTGGGAAATCTTTCTTCATGGTTATTTCCTTTTAGTCTAATTTATAATGTGACTTGCTATATAGACATTTTTCATTCCTATGAAAACATTATTAACCTTTTCCTTTCTGACTTCTTACACAGTTTTATGCTTGGAAAATTTTCTGCCTTAAAAAAAAATCAAATAAGCCTTCAGCTGTATTGCTGTAACATGGATTGATTTTTTTTTTTTGTATTAATGTGGCTTGATTATTTTGGACGTTGAACGTTTAAATCTACCTGGCTTTTATTTTGATGCATGTTAGAAGGTGAGGGTATTACCCTACTCCTACTTTTTTCAATTCTTCAGGCAAGACCCAGTAAAATCAGAACTTGGACATATGGCTCAGTCCTTCCCTCACTTCCCCAGGCAGAAGCGGAATTGGAGCGATGTTTCCGTGGTTTTTTTTAAATTTTTTTTAAAGATCTTATTTATTTGACAGAGAGAGACACACTGAGAGAGGGAACACAAGCAGGGGGAGTGGGAGAGGGAGAAGCAGGCTTCCTGCCGAGCAGGGAGCCCGATGTGGGGCTCGATCCCAGGACCCTGGGATCCTGACCTGGGCTGAAGGCAGACGCTTAACCACTGAGCCACCCACGTGCCCCTGAAGCAATGTTTAATCTGTGTGGCTGGGGTGGCATGGTGGATTGGAGGGTCTAGGGCTCCCTCTTTTGGTGTCTTGCTGACATCATTGTTTTTTTGATTTTTTTAAGTGTTAGCTATTATTAAACAATTATTCTTCTAGAAAAACTTTAAAATCATTTCTAAAATGCCAAGTTAATCTTACTAGTATTTTGGTTTGATTTGCATTAAACCTGTATTTTGAGGTGCAAATATCTGTCAGTAAGGGCTGTATGTGGCTTACTTCTTAACAGTCTAGGTTTCTCGCTGAGGGCACCGGGCTCTTTTATGCTTATTGTTCTTATTTTGAATAAAGACCTTTCCCATTGTACCTTTTTCTTAATTACTGATGATGGTATATTGGAAAGTTATGGATTTTTGAATAGTTTTCTTATAAAGAGAAACCCGTCTGAACTCTTTCAATAATTTTAAATACTAGTTTAGTTTGACTCTCTTTCTTCTAACTAAACAATCATGCAGTCTGGAGTGAAAAAGGTATTTTAGTCTCTTTCTTTCCAATATTTAAATCTCTCATGTCTACTGCACGTCTTCATTCCTGAGAGAATCCAGATCTTCCAGAACAATACTGAATAATGAAAGAGATGACGGGGCAGCTTCTTTTACTTTAAGTGGGAGGAGATTTAATGAGGGCATTTCTCTCAGGCTTTTCCATTAAATACGATGGTGTTAGTTGTTGGGTTGAAATTCCTTTTAATTTGATGGAAGTCATTTTCTTTTTCTATTCCTTTTACGTTTTTTTGTGGAAATAGGCAATCAGAAGTGATTTGGAATTTATTTATTTTCAATCTTTTTTTTAGCCTCATTTGAAATGATCTCATGTTTTTCTCTCGTTGGGAGGACAGCACCAGTAGTCCCTGAGAGTCAACCTTCCTGGCATTGCTGAAACCAACAGCTATATTTGTTCGTAGTGGATCACTCTTTAAATACAACTTAAATTTGCTTTGCTTATTTTTTATTTAGAATCGCAACATTTATGAGTCAAAATAATCTTTCTGTCTCTCTCTCTCAACACTGTCTTGTCAGTTTTGAGCATTTTCAGCTGCTACTCATTTTTCATTTTCTCTTGTGTTTGAAGCAATTTATCTAAGATAAGAACTATTTATTTTTTTTAAAGATTTATTTATTTGAGAGAGAGCGCAAGCAGGGGGAGGGGCAGAGGGAGAGGGAGAGAGAATCCACAGCAGACTCTCTGCCCAGTGCAGAGTCCAATGCAGGGCTCCATTCCATGACCCTGAGATCATGACCTGAGCCAAAATGAAGAGTCGCACAACCAGCTGAGACACCCAGGTGCCCCAGAACTATTTATTTCTTAACAATTGCCAGAATTTAAGAGTAAAACCCTAGGACACTGGAGCCTTTATAATATTTAGATAAATTTTTCCCTTTCTTCAAAACTAATCGTCTATTATTGCTTTCTTCAGTTAACTTCGGTAATTTAATTTTCTTGAGAAAATTATTTCCACAAATTAGTTAAGTAAGGTATTTTAAACTTATCATTTTTTCAAATCTTCACATTTCTACTCTAATTCAACTCAAATATGCTCAACTTTTACCCCAAAAGAATAAAGTCACATTTGTATCAGAAGGATCACATCAATATCTATTAAGAAAACCTATATTCTCAAAATACATAACTACTGGTCAGTCTTTGGCCTATTCCATATCATCAATTGCATAGTTTTTCATGAGGAGCAGCATGTAGAAGTTTAATCTGATATTTGCAAGCGTGAGGTTCATCGTAAAAAAGTTCTTCGTGAAAAACGGTGAATTAATGGTTACAGTGGTACATACAATTAATTATAATTTGTATTGTTCTGTGGCATGTTTTAGAGGACTCAATATTAACACCCTTAAGAAGACACAAAACCGACCCTCATTTACATGTAACCGAACAACATGAATTTTCTCTTACCTGTTGCTCCCCAAAGTGGGCAAATCTCACCCCAACAGTACAAGTCCCCTTTGCAACCAGTCACCTGGATTGTCCACTTAGCGGACCAAGTTCAGCTTGTCAGTAGACTATTGCTAAGTCTACTTCCTAAAGGTAAGCTGCACTCAACTTTGATGTCTTTAAATTACTCCAGTGTCCATAGATACCAAGTCTCTGCCCCCAAACGTGCCCATATAACTTACTTACGGATAAAGATTCCTTCTGCCCATAGGGACCTTAGCATGGCAACTCAGTATCACACATTGTGATGCTATTCAAGTGTGGGGTGGGGGGAGAGGAAAACCAGTACATCCACACATAAGGAAAATGTCAGGAAATTTGGAAGGGAAGAGGTAAGAGAAAAAACTGAACAAAAAAATCCCAATGGAATTTTTCCATCAAAGGAATTAGAAATGCCATCTTGGTTTTGTGTGTGTGTGTGTGTGTGTGTGTGTGTGTGTGTGTGTGTGTGTGTGTGTGTACACTACGGTCTGCAAATACTTTATCAGGTTTTCGGTCAGTTGTTTATTTGCCCTCCGTGTGTGACTGCACTGGTAGCCATTCCCCCCAATCAGTGTAATCAGCACAATCTGATCCTAAGGAAGGTCTTCAAAAATAGTATCTGTAATGCTTGTCAATCACCCAAGAAAAATTAAGGTTCCCGTGGAGCAGTCGTGCGGGGCAAAAGTGTCAGCAGAGGTTAGGTCCTGCGGACTCTCCCCACTCCCTCCTCCCACCCTCTCACCCCCCACCCCTCCGTAACCAGCGTGAGCTGGTTAACGGGAGCACGTTAACCCTCCGCGGCCGGAGGGGAGCCGCAGGCCCCGCGCCGCAGACCTCGCACGCCCCCTCCTGGGCACCCGGCAGAGCGCGGCGCTTATACGTGTGGGGTCGCACTAAAAAGCCTCTCTAGCTCCTGCTTAGAATAAAAGAGGAAGAAGAGCCATTTTCACAATTCAGCCTTTTTTCCGCTTTAACGTTTCTTCTTTCGGAAGGAGGAAATTTAACAGAGGTTCTGCTGTTTGGGTTTCTCTCCTTTACTTCACTCTTCTTTCATTGTCTCTCACGTCTTTTGTGTTTATCATTGCTACAGCCTCTTATTCATGCTCTACATTGTTTCCTTTGATTAAAAAAAAATTTTTTAGGGGCGCCTGGGTGGCTCAGTTGGTTAAGCGACTGCCTTCGGCTCAGGTCATGATCCCAGGCTCCTGGGATCGAGCCCCGCATCGGGCTCCCTACTCAGCTGGAAGCCTGCTTCTCCCTCTCCCACTGCCCCTGCTTGTGTTCCCTCTCTTGCTGTCTCTCTCTGTGTCAAATAATAAATAAATAAAAATCTTTCTGTCAAATAAATAAATAAATAAAATCTTTAAAAATTTTTTTAATTATACAAATATCTGTTTGCCTTATAAAAAGCTAAAATATTGCGGATAAAGGCAAAGTCATTTTCAACCATAATTCCCAACCCAGTTCAGGTTCCTACTTCCCCGGAGATCATCTGTTTGGGGTAGAACTTCGCATCTGTTTGCGGTGTATCTATACATCTTCAAATATGCGTGCATGTGTGCACGCAGGGCTATTATCTATTAAACTTAAAACCTGAGAATCCTGCCCATGCATTTTTGTTCAAGTAGGCAGGTAGAGCTTGGTCCCCTGCAGCTTTGCTTATACTTTTGAAAAACTGGAAACAGCCTCACGTCTGTCAACTGAGAATGACTAACTAAACCATAGGCCCTTTTCTATGGATGAATCATGGTGGGCCCCTACGTGCTAACCTGAAATGCTTCTCAACTGCCAAACGACATATGCCACATGATGACATTGATATTAATAATATAAAGTTCACTGATCCAAAGACTATGCAAGACATTGGAAGCGGAGCATTTGAGTGAAGAGGCAGATGGGCCCAGGTCACTCAGAGGGGCCACAGAGTACACACCAACCAGACAGTGTGACTTTATGTCTGTAGTTCAGCTCCTTCTTCTCGCCCTTCCCTCTTCCTTTCTCAGGCTGTTCCCACAGACCAATGTGCCCAAGGGGGCCAACCCCTCTTCAGATCCTTCTCAGAAAGGAGATGAGGACACAGAGTGTAGCCACAGCTGCTTATAAATGTAGAGTAATGAAATCCAATCTTCCACCCAGACGTGTGGGAGCCAAGGGCCGGTGCATGGTGCCCCAGAAGCTGGGCCAGGCTGGGTCAGGTCAGGACTTGCGCTTGGGTGCCATTCAGGGAGCAGAATGTGATATGAGGAGCGGCAAGGTTTGGTGGGAAAATCCTGAATGAGAGCTGCTGAGCTGATCACTATTAATGCAAAGAGCCTTGGTGAATTCAAAGAGAAGCCGTGACTTTCAGTACACATCCGTGTGGAAAACGATGGAAAGATGAGAAAGTTTAAGTAGAAGGTGGCAGATAGAAGGGAAAGATTTCTTTCTTCTTCTTTTTTTTAAAGATTGTATTTATTTATTTGAGAGAGAGAGAGATCACAAGCAGGGGGAGGGGCAGAGGGAGAGAGAGAAGCAGACTCCCCACTGAGCAGGGAACCTGATATGGGACTTGATCCCAGGATCTTGGGATCATGATCTGAGCCAAAGGCAGACACTTAACTGACTGAGCCACCCAGGCACCCTAAAGGGAAAGATTTCTGGAGCCAAGGAGAAGAAAGTGATCCAGCTGCTTTTCGTAGATGCTTTTGGGGAAGGTGGTTTTCTGGGCAGGAACCTAACTTAGGCAAAGGACTACTCTAATGGATTTTTAAAACCTAAAGATCTTGTTTATGTTGAAAATCCTTTAAAGAAAAGCATCATGTAAAAATGAGATCATGAAACTGTACTGTGAGCATATGAACGTCTGCATCATTGTATCTGAACCGAAACCCAAACACCACTCACTTTTTGAATATATGTAATTAATATATATTATATATGTAATACATGTATATATAATTATCATGTTCCTATGGTGAATTTTTAGGAATGTGGTTTAAATTCAAACCAAAAGCCAAAGATTTATTTTCTGTATTTCTTGCTTTAGACTGTGGTCAGCATCAGGAATGAACTGTGGAGAACTCATGAATCCATTAACACACTCCACAGGGAAAGAAGGTAGGACCCACATGTGAATGCACAAACATTGACAGCAGAGACAAACCAAAAGCATTTCCCTTTGCTTTTATGGGAAAAAAATTCTACAAAGATATCACCATGCTTTTTTTTTTAATTTAGAAGAAATTCCTTAAGCAGAGAAATAGTAAGCCCAATAGGAAGGTAAAAAGGGGGCTTTGGCTCTATTTCAGTAGTTAGGAATAACCTAAATTATCTGGCTAATTGTATTAAGGCCAGGGGATGGGGGTGGGGAACAGCATAGGAAAAAGAGAGAAACTGTTATCACTGGTGGTCATAAGAAGCACAACACTGCCTAAAAAACCAGGCAGAGATGACTTCTAAGAATGTATCTTTGTTGTCTGCTATCAAATCCCTGGGCTGACTCCTTTCTGAAAAACCCATGATAAAGATATATTTGAAACTCCAATTATGATCAAGGATTTTAGAGTCAGACTCCCATTTCACCTGAGTGTGACTGCCTGGAAGTTTGAGGGCTCTCCTTCAGAGATGCCCACACTGGGTGGGAGCCCAAACCAAATTCCAAGACCTCTTCTAGATCTTGGTAATTGTTAATTAGGAATTTCAAAGGCTCTAACATTGAGAAATCTTGTTGCATTTCCCACCAGCAAGATAATTTCTACAAATTCCACAAATATGCCAACCACACTGATTAAAGATAAGATTGTACTTTACTCAGCCAATTTTAATTATATACGTACTCTGTAACAGGGATTATTTTAGGCCTGGGCTGGGCTATATAGGGCAACAAGCAAAAAAGATGAAAAATGTTGCCAGAATAAAGAGACAATAAGCAATTGTTAAGTAATAAAGCAAGTAATATATAAGTAAAATATGTCCTATGTCATATAATGTGACTGTCCAGAGGTTTGAAGACTGAAGATGAAGTCCAAAATCTCAGACCTTATCAAGCTCTGTAGCAATTAGACATGGAGACAAAGTAGAGAAGGAGATAGGAGAGGTGCTGGAGGTAAGGTTGGGGGTCCTGGTTTGCAGTTTCAAGTAGGGCAATCAGGGATGGTCTCACTGAAAATACGATGGTGAGTGACAACTTGAAGGATGTGAGAAGTAAGGAGAGAAAGAATTGGGGAAAGGAAGGTTCCAGGCAGAGAAGCCAAAGAGCAGACTCTCAGGGGAGGACATGCCTGGTGTGTCCAGAGTAGCCACGAGTTCTGTGTGGCTGCGAGGCAAGGAATGCACAAGAGGAGGCAGAGAGCAGATGAAAGAGGAAAGAGGGTCTTGGCCAACTGTTGGGCCTTGGCTTATAAGGACTTGGCTTATTCTAACAAGGAGGGGGGCCACTGGAGAGTTTTGAGCAGAGAAATGACATGATCTGGTTTATGTTTTATTTTATTTTTTATTTGGTTTATGTTTGTTTAAGTGTTTTGCCCTGACTGCTTGGTTCATTCTTAAACCAATAAACAACTAGACTTAGAAAGAGAAGCCAAAACAGACCGGCAGTTCGTGAATGGCCTGCCTCCTTGTTCCTTCCCTATCCTGGTCAGGTGTTAGGTGTTTAGCCATGACATGTATACTGTCATTCTAAACGGAGCGATTCCAGACAAAAGGATAACAAATCAAGCCAATATTCAAATTGAAGTAGCTAGTCAAGGTATGCTGTCAAAAGTACTCCGTAACAGGCATGATGAGTTTTCTAGAACACTTCTAATGCCAATGAAATTCTTGGTGGAACCGTGTACATAAGAGGCACGAAGGTCAGCGGTGCGTGGTGAACGGTCAAACAGTATAAAACAGCATTGATCAATGTGAAATAATAGCGGAGGCACAGGCTTCTCCGGCATCTTCTCGCACAGAGAGGACTGACAGCGCATTTTGCTGGGGAGCTAGTTAGTGTGCTGGCCTCTTGCCCTCCCAACTCACTCAAACGTGTCCTCTTTGCAGATTCCCTAAAAAACAGTTCGACTGCTACAAAGACAAGTTGCAAGCCATCTATGCCTCGCAGGAAGAAAAAAGCTGCAGATTTGAAACCAAGATTCACGAACTTACAGCCAACCAGGATAGCCTGTGGACCCAGCTACAGCAGTTGGGGCAGGATCTCCAGGTATGAAGTGTGGACCACCCGGAAATCAGACCTCAAATGCTCTGGCTCTGGGAGGACTTCAGCCTGAAACTTCTCACCTCACTTTGATTAGCTTCTTCTCTTCCCCTCTTCTCTCCATACCCTCACCTCCTCCCACTTTTCATCCCCAGTCTCTCTCCTTCCCATTCTTGAAGGCAATACCACTAGGAGATTTGGTGTTACCATATTGGTGCCAGTGAGAAACTCTAGATCTAGAGCAAAGTGGTCCTTTACAGCATTGATGCTTAGCCTCTTGGTTTCTGCATCCTTTTTACATTCTTAAAACATTTTGAGGATCCCAAGGAGCTTTTGTGGGTTATATCTATTGCTCTTTACCATGATCAAAATTAAAAGTGAGAAGTGGCTTAAAAATGTATTAACATAAATATGAAATAAACCCATTATATATGTAACAGTTTTAAACAATAACTACATATTTAAAAAAAAAAACTTAGAAGAGTGGCATTACTTTATAGTTTTTAAAAAAATTTCTTTAATATCTGGCTTAATAAAAGACAGATTTTCATAACTGCTTCATTCAGTCTGTTGCAAGATGTTGTAGTTGAAGTATATAAAGAAATCTGGCCTCATAGAGATTTGCAGTTGAAAAAGAATAATATTTTAATAGTCTTTTCACATCACTGGAGATCTTTTTCTTCGGTAGTACACCAACACATAATAAGCGCTTGCTTCTTAAAGGATAGTTGAAGCATTATATCTGAAACCGTTATCTACCTCACACTCTGTTTCATTAAAACACAATGTTCTGTTGTGCTCTTTGAGTGAATTTTCTACCCATGCATGATTTTGTAGCATGATACACTGGTAACTTGGAAGTTCACTGAGCTATGCCAGGCTTCCTAATGCTCATTATACAATATCCGCCCCTCTGCCAAAAAGAAAAATCACATTCATTAATATCACCACTAACCTCATTGGGAAAGTCTTCAGGAATTGGAAAGTTGTTATGCACATGGTGATGAATGCAAGTTTTTTAAATTCTGATTTTTGCTTAAAAACTCAGTTCTTAAAATTGGCAATACATGTTGTTAATTATTTCCTTACTGTGCCAATCTCACTTCACTCATTTTTGAGAAAATATTTGCCAAATATCCAAGTCTGAATAACAGTCTGCAAGTCATTCACACAAAAGGCAACTTTTGTGTTTCAATAATATTAGAGGTATTTTACACACTTCCCATTTCATCAAACACAATATTAAAAAGACAAGTTATAGTTAAGAAAATTAAGAGTTTTTGTTAGACCATCAAGGATATTCATGGGGCGCCTGGGTGGCTCAGTTGGTTAGGTGTCTGCCTTCAGCTCAGGTCATGATCCCAGTGTCCTGGGATCAAGCCTCGTGCTGGGCTCCCTGCCTAGCAGGGAGTCTGCTTCTCCCTCTCCCTCTGCCTCTCCCCGTCTGCTTGTGCTCTGTCTCTAGCTTTCTCTCTCTCTCTCAAATAAGTAAATAAAATCTTTAAAAAAAAAAAAAGGATATTCTTAAGTAGAACTGTTCGTTGTTGTTATTTGGTTGGCTGGTGTTTTAGCTGTGATAGCATGATAGTGAAGAGTACCATGACCACTAGCACTGTGTGGTGCTGTCTTGCTTTGTACTAAGGTAGTGCCTTACCTATTTTAGCCTTACTTACTTTTGACTTTTCACCATCTGGGCAAATGTCAACACAGTGACCATCTAAGTATCATTGTGAAAATAATTTTGACTTCACAGACCTCTTAAAAGGTCTTAGGGATTTCCAGGAATCTGTGGACCACGCTTTGGGAATTGTGCTTCGTAGAGAGCATACGCCCTAGATTTTACACCGATGGCTTATTATGAGCCCTCCCCCAATGTACCTACCTAGGTGGATCATTATGAACATGTTTTACTGTAATACCAATTCAATAGATGCTGATGTTCTCGGAAATTCCTTATGATATCTTTAGAACCTGAACATTTAGGACCTAGAATTGTCCCAAATTCCTCATTATTACTCCCTGTGATATTTTAGAACCTGGGCTGTTGTATCTTTTGTAGATAGTTTTAGATAGACATTGAACGAACAGCATAAAATAAAATCAATAATAATGGATTTAGAAAGGAGAAAGAAAAATCTTGCATTAAAATTTTCTACTAGAAGATTAAAATTTAATGCACTTATGAAAAAGGTAAGATAAATGTCAATTTCTTCATCAAGTTTTCTTTTATCCAGGCAGTGTTACAGCCACTCCATCCTTCATCCTCTTCCTGTGAAAATATGATTTCCAAGGGTGACCATGGAAAGGGTGAAAGGCTTTGCAGGGAAGGAGATTCTTCCCAAGTCACGAATGCCACTGAGAATCGTTCAGAATGGGAACCCCTTGCTCACCCAACCATCGTTGACAGAAGTCGCCAAAGTCAAGCAAATGCAGAGCATGCTCTACCAAATTCAGAATCACCAGAGGCCATTTTGCAGCTGAAGTCAACACAAAGCACCAGGGCACAAAGCCAAGCACAAAAGGTCCCAAAGGAAATCTTTAGCTCCCCACCCGGTTCCCAGGTAGGACCGCCGCAGGACACCCCCCAGATTGTTCCCGCTGAAATGAACAGTCCTGCTCTGGCACCGGCAGAAAGGAAAGAGACAATTAACATCCAGGAGGGAAAGGATGAGCTAGAGGAAAAGGAACTGCAAGAACTGTTGTCAAAACTTACAGATGTCTTCACTCTAGAAATGCCGTCAGGTAAGATTTCACAATCAATGGAGGTAGTGTTGGCCAGGAATTGAGGATGCCTTTTAAACAGTTAAGTTTTGTTAAGGTGGGGAGGGGCAGAAGGAAAGGGAGAGAGAATCCTCAAGCAGATTCCCTGGGAGCAAGGAGCCCTATGCAGGGCTCGATCCCACGCCCCTGAGATCATGACCTTAGCCGAAATCAAGAGTTGGACACTTAACCGACAGAGCGACCCAGGCATCCCTAAATACTTGATTTTGTAACATTATCCCAACAACTACAATTCATCTAGTGAGTAACAGTCAGAGTTGTGAACCTTTTGGACATCAGTAGCACCTGTGAACTTCACGTCTAGTATTGCCCAGTTCTCAGGGTTCTTGTGAGCATAAACGGTGATAGACCATAAGAGATTTTACTATAGCACCTGACACAATCCAAGCATTCAATAATAGGAAATAACTACAAATATTTTAGAAATCAGCAGCTTTCATAAGCTGAACTGGAGAAACAAAAAGAAAAAAATAAAAATGAGATGAAGATGTCAAAGACTAAAAGACTTTTCTAGGAAAATAAGCCAAGTTTTTATGTTAAATGTATGTGAAATATAAAATATTAAATTATAAAATATAAATAACAAATATTAGATAATTTTGTTGTTGTAGTTATTATTGTCAATAGTACTACCACAAATATAACTGGACAGCCTGATGTTACCACCTAAAAATGGGGGTACTAGTGATGCTCTTCCTAGAGGATCATTGATTAACTTTCTCTAATTTAAGTAGTACCATCTTCTTCATAAGCTACAGCTCATTGCTAAATTCTGAAGGCTCTTTTTAAAAATATTTTTAAACTATAGTTATTTCTTCTGTTTTGGACTAATGCTGTCTTATTTATAGTGTTTTGTTACCTTAATATACCTATATACCTATATACCTATATCTGTGTCTTTTTTGAAAGCCTCAGATCTTGTATGTGTGAGGGATCATCTAGAGATTTGCGATAAAGCAAAGGATAACATTCTCATGTGTTTCTGAATCTAAGGAAAATATTTTGCTTCTCAAAATATTTCTGAATTGGTGATGAGTTTGCTGGAGCTGCCATAACAAAGTACCTACCACAGGCTGGGTAGCTTCAACATCACAAATTCGTTTTCTCACAGTCCTGGAGGCTAGAAATCTGAGATCAAGGTGTCCCTCTGTGGGCGCCCCTATCCAAATTTGCTCTTTTTATAAAGACACCACTCATATTGGATTAGGACCCACCCACATAACTTCATTTTAACTTAATTAACTCTTTAAAGAAACTACTCCAAATATATTCACATTCTGAGGTACAGGGGTGAGGACTTCCACATATGAATTTAGAGAGGGAGACACAACCCAGCCCATAACAGTTGGAGACCTGTAAAATCAGGACATCATAATGTCAGTTGTATATTGAAGTTGGCAGAGCCGAGTCAATGAAGTCATTATTTGGTGATTCTAAAACTCTCTACTGTGAAGAGCTGGAGTTACAATCCTTGTGTTAGAGAAGACAAGATCACAGAGATGCCAGAAGCATGCTCAGACTGCCTGAGACAAAGACAGGATGGGAACTCCTTGTACCTGATGCTGAGGCCGACACAAAGTTCCACCCACTGTGTTTCCATCTTAACTTCTTCGGGGTCACGACGAGCACTCAAAACAAAGTCAACATCTACTTAAACTTCTTAGGAAAATTTCACATAAAAATTTGACTTTTATTCTACAAAAGTCTTTTAGTCTTTAACATCTTCTTTTTTATTTTTCGTTAGGTTTCTCTAGCTGAGCTTATAAAAGCTGCTGATTCCTCAGAGCCCTCACAAATCAAGTAGGCTGTGTTGCACATTCCAGATCGCTAATAAGCTAGGTCGACTACACACATTGGGAAGACATTGTCCTAACACTTAGGCAGTTTGCATATTTTAAGTTACTTTATCAAAGTCTATTTATTTAAAAAAACTATCTATATATACACACATGATTATATTATTTAAAGGAAAATCATGAAAGGGTAAAGCTTATTTCTGCATTTAGATGATGCAATAATAATGTATAAAGATGCAATTAGCATTGTCCAATCTTGTAGAAAATGCAAAAAAAAGTCTCAAAAAATTACCTCATCTTCCACTTAAAATTTAAATAAAACCATTGAGATGCTTCTGCTGGAGCTATGCATTATTATACAAAAGTGCTTTTGATGTTAGCTAGGCTCTCTCCCAGGACCCTGAGCTGAAGGCAGACGCTTAACTTGCTGAGCCACCCAGGCGCCCCTCCTTAATGTTTTTAAGCATAGGATCTATGTTAATCTCCATGACTATTTGCATTTATTAAACACTGTCACTCCTCATTCAAACATTTCTAAGTAAGTTTTTATCTTTGTTCAATCTGGTTTTGAATATGATCTTGTTTGCAAATTCTACTTAGCCATTGGCAATATAGATTATAAAAGTACACGCCATAATTTATGCATAGTCTATGCATGCTTACCAAAATTACACCAAACCTAATCAGAACCAGAAGTGTGATAACCACACTGATGAAGAGGTGGAAAGGCAAACAAACTAAATTAGGGTATTGGTTACCTTTGTTTTATTTCTCGGTCATGGATGCATCAGATAATAGCAGGAAGTTTTTGGTCATTTTACTGCTCCAGCGTTTTGTTTTGTTTTTAACTTGAGAATTATTCGGAAAATTAGAAAGTTACACTGCTTGTAACATGTTAAGATTTACTCAGCCAGTGTCAACATCTCCAGCCAGTGTTGTGATCATCCTGGTGACTCAGGCAGGCTGGACCAGCCAAGAGAATCTTTGGTTTCACTGAGGGTGGAAATCGAATGCGAGCCACCAGGAGGCGAAAGCAGATTTTATTGAAGATATATATATATAGAGAGAGAGAGAGAGTGTCCAGGAGACTCAGAAAGGAAAAGAGGGAGTCTCGTCTTTGCTTGGGGTCTGGACTTCTTGGTAATTGTGGTGTGGTGCGCGTGTCCTCTCAGGCATGTAGGAACTGGACAGAACAAAGACAGAGTCCAGGTGTCTATCATAAGCCCTTATTCCCGGCGCCAGGAGGTCTCGGCAAAAAGATGTCTAGCGACAGTGGTCTGGAACAGGCGCATAATGGCTCTGCCCGGTCATTCCCTAGATACCATCTGTTGTGCTGGAAGACCCCAAAGATATCCTTACCTCTTTGTCCCTTACAAGGAAGACATACCCTAAGGCATGTATAGGGAGGGGGTGCAGGTCCTGGCAAGAGTAGAAGCAGGAAAAGAAGCAAAGGGAAAAAAAAGACAGCCTTTTCCTTCACAGGATCCCTTCGACATCCCTGTCTCACTGTAGCTGACTCTCCTTTTATTTCTTTTTTTCTTTAATTTAAATTCAATTAACCAACATATAGTACATCATTAGTTTCAGAGGTACAGTTCAGTGATTCATCAGTTGCCTATAACACCCAGTGCTCATTCCATCACGTGCCCTCCTTAATGCCCATCACCCAGGTACCCCATCCTCCCAGCCACCTCCCCTCCAGCAACCCTCAGTCTGTTTCCTATAGTTAAGATTCTCTCATGGTTTTTCTCCCTCTCTGATTTCTGTCTATTCCGTTTTCTCTCCCTTCCCCTATGATCCACTGTGTTGTCTCTTATATTCCCCATATGAGTAAAACCATATGATAATTATGCTGAGCAAAGTCAGTCAATCGGAGCTGACTATCCTTTTAGATTGGAGTTTTGCTAAGGAGTCAACACATTTTGGAAATTAAGATGAACTTTACATTACTTAAAAGCTATTAATAAGACTAAAACAGCAAGCCTGATGGTCAGTTTGCAGGCAGTTGTAGACATTGACTGAATACAGTCATTCAATATCAAGACAGGATGACAGGATGTCATGAGACTATGAGAGTTTAATAGAAAGTATGTAGAAGAGGTTCCCCAAGCCTCTTTAAATTCCAAATGTTGGATTAAAAATCAGTAGCAAACAATTTGCTTACACTTGCAGTAAAGGAATTCAATTTGAAAGTGTCTAACACTATTTGCTTCTGTGGTGACAAAAAAAAAAAAGACATAATACTCTAGTTTTATTTTCTCATTAAATTATTTTCATTCCATTTGTGAGTGAAATTTCCTGTGTCATCTCTGAAATCCTTTTCCCAGCCTCTCTCCCATCCCTCTGCGTCATCCGTTTGTCACTGTACAAACGGGAACGAGAAGGGAAGGCCAGGGAGTGGATGTGGGAGGGTTCTTCTTGGTCTTTTCTTCTTCTTCTTCTTCTTTTTTAAAAGATTTTATTTATTTATTTGACAGAGAGAGACACAGAGAGAGAGGGAACACAACCAGGGGGAGCGGGAGAGGGAGAAGCAGGCTTCCAGGCGGAGCAGGGAGCCCGATGCGGGGCTCGATCCCAGGACCCTGGGATCATGACCTGAGCCGAAGGCAGAAGCTTATCGACTGAGCCACCCAGGTGCCCCGGTCTTTTCTTCTTCACATGAAACCGTCATCAACATTATTATTATAAATAATCAGAAAATGAAGCTTGAACTTCAGCAAACTAAGAAAATAAAGAGCAGGGCAAGCTCAGGAGAGAGAAGTGCAACACTGTATCTTTAGCTCACTTATTTAAGAAGGTAGTCTGCTCAAATATTGCCTGGGAATCCCCGGGGGGTGTATACTGAAATCTTGTTGAATCTTTCTCTGTCTCTCTCAAATATATATATGTATGTATGTATGAAAAAGTAGAAGCAATTGCTCTCGATGGGAGAAGATACAGACTTCCAGCAACGAAGCTCCATTGATTCATCATTCATCACTCATTTATTCATTCAACAAATATTCCTCCAGCATTTACTATGTGCTGGACACTGGGCATTCATTTTGAAAGGGGTACATTATGTTTTTAAGATACTCTAGCTTTAAAAAAAAAAAAAAAGATACTCTGGCATTGTGTGGAGAATAGTTTGGGGAAGGGCGAGGGGATGAGCACAGAGACCAGGTAAAAGCCTGTTGTAATCTAGGCAGGAAATGGTGGTGGCTTGGCCTGGGGGATTGGCGATATACTTATTGCAATGGGGAGAGCTGAGGTGGGGGATGGCACATCAAGAGTTCTGTTTGGATCACGTTAAGCTTGAGTTTCCTGAGAGACATCAAAATAGGGATATCAGAGTGCCCATCAACGTATACAATCTGGAGCTCACGGGAGAAGTCTTAGTATAGAGTAGATATTCAATACATATGGTTTGCTTAATTAGTTATTGTTGTAAGGAAAACACAGGCTCAGAATTTCCGTTTCCCAGCAGAGGAATCCTAGACTAGATAACCTAATACTTTTTAATCTCTATATCTATCATTCTGGTAGCCTCCTCTCACATCCCTGATTCATTCAGAGACCAGATAGATTTTTAATTACATTGAAGTGAATTACTCCATTCGTATTTCCTTTGGACCATCAATTTCACAGGTATTTCTAACATCTCATTAGGCTACCACCTGTGCTGTACATTAATTCAGTCCCAACATGTACGGAATCCCAGGTGTATGCCAAGCATCATGCTAGGTGCTAGGTGGACGTGTATCTTTGGCTTTTTTTTTTTTAACACTTCAAGAGACTGAAGCTTAAAAAGAAAACAGCCAAATAATAAGAAAAACTTCCCATGAATGAAATGGATTGTTGCTTTTCTATTTCTTTATTGCTGTATTTTAAGTTTTTTTGACTGTGGGCTGAGAAGCAGAATATCCTAAAATAAGTTTTCCTCTGGACAAGGCAATAAAATATTATTTATTCAAGGTTCTTATAGTTCTGGAACAGTGTTAAAGAATAGATAGATTTAAAAAGCCATGAATCCTCTCTTCTTATGTTCAACAGAAAACAGCCATTATATAAATCATGTAACTAAATTATGTAACTAATAAAATAAGTCTTTCTAAGTTTTCATTCCCTGCAATTTTGTTTTTTATTAATTACACAAATAATGTTCTACTACATGTTCATCACAGTATTAAAATGCCTAAGTGTGCAGGATTTTAAAAAAATGGATTCATTCATTTTGTCCTTCACTCCTTGCCACCAGTTTCTCAAAGATAATGACTGTTAACAGTTTAGTGAGTTTTCCTTCCAACTTTTTTCTCTGTATATTTGTATGTCTTTCCTTTCTCAACGTAAGTTAGATAGTTCTTTTGCTTTTTTTTTCACTTGACAATATACCTTAGACATTGAGCAATTTCATTTTTTATCACATGTATAAATGTACCCTAATTTATTTATTGGTCTATAATTAAGTTTCTTCCAATTTTTTATTGCGGTAAGAATGGTTTGGTGTCTTTATGACCTATATCTTTGTACTCATATGTGAATATATTTGTAGGATCAATTCCTAGAAATGTAATTCTTAGGTTAAAAAATATGCATATCAAACTTTTGGTTGATAACTGACACACTGTAGATCTTTCTACAACACAATCCTTATAATAGATTGTAGGGGACCACTCCAACCATTCATTAGTAGCTATACAGCAGAGGTTCTCAAAGCATGGTTCCTAGACCAAGGGCATCAGAATCACCTGGGACCATATTAGAAATGCAAATTCTTGGGCCCCTCCCTGATATACTATATTAGCTAGGGATCTCCAGAGGAACAAAACCAATAGGATAGAGATATAGAAAGAGACTTATTTTAGGGAATTGGCTCAGGTGATTGTGGAGGCTGACAAGTCCCCAGATCTATTGTCAGCAAATGGAAACCTAGAGGAACGAGTGAGTGTGGTTCTGGTGCCAAAACTGGCAGACTAGGGACTTAGGAAGAGCTGATATTTCCATGGGAAGCTGAAGGCAGTGGAAAACTGATGTGACAGCCACAAGGCAGTCAGGCAGAAGGAATTCTCTTACTCAGCTTTTCTACTTAATTCAGGCCTTCAACTGATTGGATGAGGCCCAACCACATTAGGGAGGGCAATCTGCTGTAGTCAGTCTGCAGATTCAAATATTAAATCTCATCCAGAAACACCCCCACAGCACACCCAGAATTAACGTTTGACCAAACCTCTGGGCATTAGTAGCCAATCAGGTTGAGTCATAAAATTAGCCATCATATGTACAGAATCAGAGCTCTTAGAGTAGGAGCCAGCAATCTTTTTACATCCTCCAGGTGATTCTGATAGACACCAGAGTTTGAAGACCACTGCTCAAGAGTGGGCTTTCTGGCTACTCAGATTTGTCCTCAGAGTCATGGAAAAATGCCCTTGGAGAACATACAGCCAAGTTATATTAGTAACTGATCATGGCAAATAATAGCCATCTTAATTGCCAGCTGGTAGAAAAAGGGCATTGTCATCAGGAACTGGGGAGAGATGGCTTCCATGTCTTCTCTGTGCTAGAGCTTTAGCTAGATCAGCTTGAAAAACTACAGACGCTTTCTCTGAAGGACTCTCCTGTTTTTTTTATTTCAGGCCCGCAGCCTTCAGTAAACATGGACCTGTACTGTGGAGCTGAGCGGGTGTGCAAGGCCTTCTCTGCCCTTGTTGATCAAATCACCTTGTCTAACTTGAAGTGATAAGGAGTCCTGGCTCAAAGGCCCCTTGGGATGATGATGAAACATATTTTCAAAATCTATACTAAAAGAATTAAGCCTTTTGCTTCTCAATAATTTGGTGTGAAGCGTGAAGAAAATGAGTTTTATTTTTTAATCTCCCTACTCATGTATCTTAGTTCTTCAGTTCAGAGTAAATCCTTGGGAGCAAGGGGTGGGAGGGAAATGGAAAGAAGAGGCCAAGTTAAATCTGGGAGTGCTGAGTTTCCAATAGAGGGCTTTTCTTAATTTGAATACCTTGGTAGTGATATTCTAGTGTGTGATTTACATGAGTTCATGCAACTGTCTTCTTCGGGTATCATTTAAATTAGTGAATCGATGACCAGATTTTCTATCTGGATGCTCCTGATGGAGAACAGGCTTGGCAAAGAACTAAACACACACACACACACACACAACTGAGTATATGCAAAACTGGTGAAATCTGAATAAACTCCATGGATTGTACCAGTGTCAATTTTCTGATTGCATTATTGTACTATAATTATGCAAGATGTTACTACTTTTGAGGGAAACTGGATGAAGAGTATACAGGATGTCTCTGTATTATTTCTTATAACTGTATATGAATCAACAATTATCTCAAAATAAATTTATTTTGAAAGCATAAACATTTCTCACTAAAATCCTATATCCAATGAGTTTGGCTAAAGTAACTGTCAGCCTCCTTTCTCTGCATGTATGATTGGGGTACAGATGTTTAATTTAATAATGTCCAAAGATATAGCTAAAATTTTTTTGACTATTAGAGCACTTAGTTTCTAAGCACCTTATAGGTACTAACTCATTTAATCCTCACAACAAAACTAGCAAATAGATATCTCATTTTATGAGGAAACTATGGCACAAAGAGGGTCGGTAACTTGTTTAAATTTGCTTGGCCAGCAGTTGATGAAGTTGAAATTTGAACCCGGCTTCTGAGCCTATACCCTGCTCTGTACTTTCTCTCAATAAATATTGCTCTGATTCCAGTCTTTTGCATATTATCTGATGGGCAATCCATGTTGCATTTAGAGAGGCTATGGATTTTTATTTATGTGATCTGTAATTTCTAGTACTATTCCAGAAGAAAATGTCCAGTTGAATAGGATTAGGACCAGGTTATCCCTGTTCAATCTCAGGCTAATATTTGCTTTTCAGCCTGTCACAGATCTTGTATTTGTATTTTATTCACTGCCCCTTCTCACTTTATCCCAGCTGGGTCCTTGCAAGCTTAATAAGCAGCCCCTAAAACACTGATCAGCAAGCCACACCCCACACACCAAATCCTGCCCACTGCCTGTTTTGTCTTAGCTATGAACTAAGAGTGGTTATTACACCTTAAAAAATGGTTGAAAGAGTCAAAAGAGGAATATATTGGGACACCTGAAAATGGTATGGATTCAGATTTCACTGTCCATAAACAAAGCCATGCGCATTCATTCACATAGTGTTTATGGTTACTTGTATTCTACAAAAGCAGAATTGATTATTAGTTGCAGCAGAGACCAGATGGCCTACAATCATATGATATTTGCTATCTGATCCTTTACAGAAAAATTGGCAGCCCCTGTTGTATAGTACCCAGGAGAGGGGAAGGGGCAAAGGGCAGGCTTTTCTGAGAGCAAGAGTGGCATTTCTTCCATGATTTATAAGAGATAATAAGTTTATATGATGGTTTTTAGGAATGTGATGAAAGGTATTAGAGAAAGTGACACAAAAGAAGAACCATGAGTCCACATAGAAATACAATGTGGCAGTTTTTAACATGCTCATTCTCCTAACCAAGAAAAGCTGAGGTTGGTTCCCCTCTCCACTTCCTTCCCCAGACTATTTTCCCCTGTTCTTAGGACTTAATTCTCCCTTTCTTTTTTTTTTTTTTTTTTTGCTTTTTTAGCATCTTTATTGAAGTATAACTGACATACAATAAACTGCATGTATTTAAGATGTACAGTCTTAAGTTTTGACATATTATACCCTTGTGAAACTGTCACCACAATCAAGTCATGAACATACCCATCACCCCCCAAAATTTCTTCAGGCACTGACTGTTGAAAAGACAACCCTTTCTCCACTGAATTGCCTGCAAAGGCAATTTTTATCTTTATCTAAGGAATATCTATTCCTTTATCTAAGGAATATCTAAATAAATATATTCCGATAACCTTTAGATGAGGTTTTTAGTTTAAGGAAGCCCCTCAAACTTCTGTGAAAAAACATTTACTGACACTTCCTTTAGATCTGGAAAATGCAAGTAAATTGCTAACGTATCTGAAATTCAAACTGGCTGTCAAGTATTGGTTGTGATAAACAATTGGAAAGATGAAATAGAGATAAAAAAAATCACATTGTGCATTCAAGGGGTGGAGCAAGATGGCGGAGGAGTAGGAGACCTAGATTTCGTCTGGTCTCAGGAATTCAGCTGAATAGGGATCAAACCATCTGAACACCTACGAACTCAACAGGAGATCGAAGAGGAGAGTAGCAACAACTCTCTGAACAGAGAAGCGACCACTTACTGGAAGGTAGGACGTGCGGAGAAGTGAATCCGAGGCGATATTCGGGAGGATAGACGGCGGGGGAGTGGCCTCCGCCGGCCGCCTCTGGCAAGTGCTAGAGCGCCGAGCACAAAATCGGACCTTTTAGAAGTTGGCTCCGCTGAGGGACGTTGCTCCAGTGGCTAAGCGGGGGGTGGAATCCTCCCGGGACAGTGTGGTCTCAGGACCCTCGGGATCACAGAAGGACCGGGGGTGCCTGAGTGCGGCAGAGCTCCCAGGTATGGGAGCAGGGAAGCCGGCTGCAGAGATGGAGCCAAGGCGTGGGCTCTCAGCTCGGGGTGGCCATAAACTGTGATCCGCGGCCCGATCAGGCCACTGCTCCTCCAGCAGGGACCCAACAAGCAGCAGAGCCGGGGAGACTCCCCTTCCTCCCCTGGGAGGAGTGGCGCGGGAGCGCACCTCAGGGATCTGCTGGGTTTGGAGACTCCACACGGGGTCGGGTGCCAGAGATAGAAACGCTCGGTCACAGGCCGGGTGAGCACGGAGTGCGGCCAGAGACCAGGGAGATGGGAGTGACTGCTTTTCTCTGGGGGCGCACTGAGGAGCGGGGCCCCAAGTTCTCAGCTCCTCTGGGTGGAGATTGGAAGCCACCATTTTCGCCCTGGTCCTCCAAAGCTGTACCGAGAGCTTGCAGGGAACAAAAGCTCCTGAGATCAAACCCGAGCAGCTTGCTTAGCCCGGACCGACAAGGGCGGGGCAATTCAGCCTCGCAAAGACATTTGGAAACCACAGCAACAGGCCCCTCCCCCAGAAGATCAGCACGAACAGCCAGCAAGCCAAGACCAAGTTTACCGATCAAGGAGAACGGGAGAACTCCAGCGCTAGGGGAATACTACACATAGAATTCATGGCTTTTTTTTTTACCATGATTCATTAGTTCATCAAAGTTAATTTTTTTAACTTTTTTTTTATTTTTCTTTTTCCCTTTTTCAACCAACATCTTATCAATCCCTTTTTTTAAAAAAAACATTTTTTATTTTTCATTTTTAGAGTCATATTTTATCCCTTCATAGTAGTTACCCTTATTTTGGGCATATATATATAAGTTGTTCTCTCTGTAAAATTTTGAGAGACAGTTTCTTCTAACAGATCAAAATATACCCTAAATCACTAGTGTATGGCTTTGTTCTAGTCTCCTGCCTGATCACATTCTCTCCCTTTTTTCTTTTTTTTTAATCCTCTTTCTTTTTTCAAACAACTTATCTTATCAATTCCTTTTATAAAATCTTTTATAATTTTCATCTTTACAGTCATCTTCCATCCCCTTCATTGTATCAACCCTTATTTTGTACATATATGTCTTTCTTCCTTTAAAATTTTAGGAGGCACTTTTTTCTAACAGACCAAAATATGCCCAAAATCTAGTGTGTGGCACTGATCTATGCACTAGCCTGATCATATTTGATCATATTCTGCTTTTTTGGTATTGTTCTGTTTTTGTTTTTATCTTTTTTTTTCTTTTTTTTTCTCTTTCTTTTTTCTTTCCTTCCCTTTCTTTTCCCCTGGTTTCAGGTCTTTTCTGATTTGTATACATTATATTTGCTGGGGACGTTGTTAACCTGTTAGCATTTTGTTCTCTCATTCATCTGTTCTCCTCTGCACAAAAAGACGAAAAAAATCACCTCAGCAAAAAGAACAAGAGGTAGTACTGTCAGCCAGGGACCTACTCAATATGGACATTAGTACGATGTTGGACCTAGAGTTCAGAATCATGACTTTAAAGATACTAGCTGGGCTTGAAAAAAGCGTGGAAGTTATTAGAGAAACCCTTTCTGGAGAAATAAAAGAACTAAAATCTAACCAAGTCGAAATCAAAAAGGCTATTGATGAGGTACAATCAAAAATAGGGGCACTAACTGCTAGGATAAATGAGGCAGAAGAGAGAATCAGCAATATAGGAGGCCAAATGATGGAAAATAAAGAGGCTGAGAAAAAGAGAGATAAACAACTACAGGATCACGAGGGCAGAATTTGAGAGATAAGTGATACGATAAGACAAAACAACATTAGAATAATTGGGATCACAGAAGAAGAAGAAAGAGAGAGAGGGGCAGAAAGTATATTGGAGCAAATAATAACAGAGAACTTCCCTAATGTGAGGAAGGAAACAGGCATCAAAATCCAGGAGGCACAGAGAACCCCTCTCAAAATCAATAATAATAGGTCAACACCCCGACATCTAATAGTAAAACTTACGAGTCTCAGAGACAAAGAGAAAATCCTGAAAGCAGCTCAGGAGAAGAGATATGTAACCTACAATGGTAGAAATATTAGATTGGCAACAGACCTATCCACAGAGACCTGGCAGGCCAGAAAGGACTGGCAAGATATCTTCAGAGCACTAAACGAGAAAAATATGCAGCCAAGAATACTATATCCAGCTAGGCTGTCATTGAAAATAGAAGGAGAGATAAAAAGCTTCCAGGACAAACAAAAACTAAAGGAATTTGCAAACACGAAACCAGCCCTCCAAGAAATATTGAAAGGGGTCCTCTAAGCAAAGAGAGAGCCTAAAAGCAGCATAGATCAGAAAGAAACACAGACAATATACAGTGACAGTCACCTTACAGGCAATACAATGGCACTAAATTCATACCTTTCAATAGTTACCCTGAATGTAAATGGGCTAAATGCCCAAGTCAAAAGACACAGGCTATCAGATTGGATAAAAAAAAACAAGACCCATCAATATGCTGTCCGCAAGAGACTCATTTTAGACCCAAAGACATCCCCAGATTGAAAGTGAGGGGGTGGAAAACCATTTACCATGCTAATGGACACCAGAAGAAAGCTGGGGTGGCAATCCTTATATCAGACAAATTAGATTTTAAACCAAAGACTGTAATAAGAGATGAGGAAGGACACTCTATCCTACTTAAAGGGTCTATCCAACAAGAAGATCTAACAATTGTAAATATCTATGCCCCGAACATGGGAGCAGCCAATTATATAAGGCAATTAATAACAAAAGCGAAGAAACACATTGACAACAATACAATAATAGTGGGGGACTTTAACACCCCCCTGACTGAAATGGACAGATCATCTAAGCAAAAGATCAACAAGGAAATAAAGACTTTAAATGACACACTGGGCCAAATGGACTTCACAGACATATTCAGAACATTCCATCCCAAAGCAACAGAATACACATTCTTCTCGAGTGCCCATGGAACGTTCTCCAGAATTGATCACATCCTAGGTCACAAATCAGGTCTCAACTGGTACCAAAAGATTGGGATTATTCCCTGCATATTTTCAGACCACAGTGCTTTGAAACTAGAACTCAATCACAAGAGGAAAGTCGGAAAGAACTGAAATACACGGAGGCTAAAGAGCATCCTAATAAAGAATGAATGGGTCAACCAGGAAATTAAAGAAGAATGAAAAAAATTCATGGAAACCAATGAAAATGAAAACACAACTGTCCAAAATCTTTGGGATACAGCAAAGGCAGTCCTGAGAGGAAAGTACATAGCAATACAAGCCTTTCTCAAGAAACAAGAAAGGTCTCAAATACACAACCTAACCCTACACCTAAAGGAGCTGGAGAAAGAACAGCAAATAAAGCCTAAACCCAGCAGGAGAAGAGAAATAATAAAGATCAGAGCAGAAATCAATGAACTAGAAACCAAAAGAACAGTAGAACAGATCAATGAAACTAGGAGCTGGTTCTTTGAAAGAATTAACAAGATTGATGAACCCCTGGCCAGACTTATCAAAAAGAAAAGAGAAAGGACCCAAATCAACAAAATCATGAATGAAAGAGGAGAGATCACAACCAACACCAAAGAAATACAAACAATTATAAGAACATATTATGAGCAACTCTACGCCAGCAAATTAGATAAGCTGGAAGAAATGGGTGCATTCCTAGAGATGTATCAACTACCAAAATTGAACCAGGAAGACATAGAAAACCTGAACAGACCTATAGCCACTAAGGAAATTGAAGCAGTCATCAAAAATCTCCCAAGAAACAAAAGCCCAGGGCCAGATGGCTTCCCAGGGGAATTCTATCAGACGTTTAAAGAAGAATTAATACCTATTCTCCTGAAACTGTTCCAAAAAACAGAAATGGAAGGAAAACTTCCAAACTCATTTTATGAGGCCAGCATTACCTTGATCCCAAAACCAGACAAAGACCCCATCAAAAAGAATTACAGACCAATATCCTTGATGAACATGGATGCAAAAATTCTCACCAAAATACTAGCCAATAGGATCTAACAGTACATTAAAAGGATTATTCACCACGACCAAGTGGGATTTATCCCTGGGCTGCAAGGATGGTTCAACATCCGCAAATCAATCAACGTGATACAATACATTAACAAAAGAAAGAACAAGAATTATATGATCCTCTCAATAGATGCAGAAAAAGCATTTGACAAAGTACAGCATCCTTTCTTGATCAAAACTCTCCAGAGTATAGGGATAGAGGGTACATACCTCAATATCATAAAAGCCATCTATGAAAAACTGACAGCGAATATCATTCTCAATGGGGAAAAGCTGAGAGCTTTCCCCCTAAGGTCAGGAACACGGCAGGGATGTCCACTATCACCACTGCTATTCAACATAGTATTAGAAGTCCTAGCCACAGCAATCAGACAACAAAAAGAAATCAAAGGCATCCAAATCGGCAAAGAGGAAGTCAAACTCTCACTCTTTGCAGATGATATGATACTGTATGTGGAAAACCCAAAAGACTCCACCCCAAAACTGCTAGAACTCATACAGGAATTCAGTAAAGTAGCAGGATATAAAATCAATGCACAGAACTCAGTGGCATTCCTATACACCAACAACAAGACAGAAGAGAGACAAATCAAGGAGTCGATCCCATTTTACAATTGCACCCAAAACGATAAGATACCTAGGAATAAATTTAACCAAAGAGGCAAAGGATCTGTACTCAGAAAACTATAAAATACTCAGGAAAGAAATTGAAGAAGACACAAAGAAATGGAAAAATGTTCCATGCTCATGGATTGGGAGAACCAACATTGTGAAGATGTCAATGCTACCTTGAGCAATCTACACATTCAATGCAATCCCCATCAAAATACCATCCACTTTTTTCAAAGAAATGGAACAAATAATCCTAAAATTTGTATGGAACCAGAAGAGACCCCGAATAGCCAGAGGAATGTTGAAAAAGAAAAGCAAAGCTGGCGGCATCACAATTCCAGACTTCCAGCTCTATTACAAAGCTGTCATCATCAAGACAGTATGGTACTGGCACAAAAACAGACACATAGATCAATGGAGCAGAATAGAGAGCCCAGAAATGGACCCTCAACTCTATGGTCAACTTATCTTTGACAAAGCAGGAAAGAATGTCCAATGGCAAAAAGACAGTCTCTTCCACAAATGATGTTGGGAAAATTGGACAGCCACATGCAGAAGAATGAAACTGGACCATTTCCTTACACCACACACAAAAATAGACTCCAAATGGTTGAAAGACCTAAACGTGAGACAGGAGTCCATCCAAATCCTAAAGGAGAACACAGGTAGCAACCTCTTCGACCTCAGCCCGCAGCAACTTCTTCCTAGAAACATCGCCAAAGGCAAGGGAAGCAAGGGCAAAAATGAACTATTGGGATTTCATCAAGATAAAAAGCTTTTGCACAGCAAAAGAAACAGTCCACAAAACCAAAAGACAACCGACAGAATGTGAGAAAATATTTGCAAATGACATATCAGATAAAGGGCTAGTATCCAAAATCTATAAAGAACTTATCAAACTCAACACCCAAAGAACAAATGATCCAATCAAGAAATGGGCAGAAGACATGAACAGACATTTTTCCAAAGAAGACATCCAAATGGCCAACAGACACATGAAAAAGTGCTCAACATCGCTCGGCATCAGGGAAATCCAAATCAAAATCTCAATGAGATACCACCTCACACCCGTCAGAATGGCTAAAATTAACAAGTCAGGAAACGACAGATGTTGGCGGGGATGCGGAGAAAGGGGAACCCTCCTACACTGTTGGTGGGAATGCAAGCTGGTGCAACCCCTCTGGAAAACAGTATGGAGGTTCCTCAAACAGTTGAAAATAGAGCTACCATACGATCCAGGAATTGCACTCCTGGGTATTTACCCCAAAGATACAAATGTAGGGATCCGAAGGGGTACGTGCACCCCAATGTTTATAGCAGCAATGTCCACAATAGCCAAACTGTGGAAAGAGCCAAGATGTCCATCGACAGATGAATGGATAAAGAAGATGTGGTAGATATACACAATGGAATATTATGCAGCCATCAAAAGGAATGAGATCTTGCCATTTGCAACGACGTGGATGGAACTGGAGGGTGTTATGCTGAATGAAATAAGTCAATCAGAGAAAGACATGTATCATATGACCTCACTGATATGAGGAATTCTTAATCTCAGGAAACAAACTGAGTGTTGCTGGAATGGTGGGGGGTGGGAGGGATGGGGTGGCTGGGTGATAGACATTGGGGAGGGTATGTGCTATGGTGAGCGCTGTGAATTGTGCAAGACTGTTGAATCACAGATCTGTACTTCTGAAACAAATAATGCAACATATGTTAAGAAAAAAGAAAAAGAAGAAGATAGCAGGAAGGGAAGAATGAAGGGGAGTAAGTCGGAGGGGGAGACGAACCATGAGATACGATGGACTCTGAAAAACAAACTGAGGGTTCTAGAGGGGAGGGGGTGGGGGGATGGGTTAGCCTGGTGATGGGTATTAAAGAGGGCACATTCTGCATGGAGCACTGGGTGTTATGCACAGACAATGAATCATGGAACACTACATCAAAAACTAATGATGTAATATATGGTGATTAACATAACAATAAAAAAATTTTAAAAATCACATTGTGTCTAGATCTCAAATACATTTGTTCATTGGACTTCTCTACTGTGAACCTCATCAGGTCTGTTCATTTTTCAGGGAAAACTTTTTTATGGATTCTTTTATTATAATGCTGTTCAGCAATGCAAAGTGTAACTAACCACTTATGGAGTTTTAATATCTAATCAAATAGAAAATATGCTAATCAAAAAATACTTATACTTACTGTTATTTTATTAGAGTTTAGAGTATCAGTAATGGTAACACCAAATACTGAAATAAAGAGAGTCCAATAATGTTACTTGGGGTCCAGAGCTTTTATTAATTTTGTTTCCATTAGAAGAATGCTTTATTTGCCATTTTTGTTCATGTTTTTTGTTTGTTTGTTCTTTGTTTTATATAGTATTCAAAAATATTCTTTCAAACAAGATTTAGGTATTACAGACAGTCAGTAACTGGTAATTAATAAATATAGTCCTGTGTATGCCTGTACATAAGCAGTGGTTAATGGCTTGGAAGTCATGCAGTGTATTCAAGTTAAATGTATGGCCCTCTAGTTCATTAACAATATCCAGCATCCCAGAACAATTTATCAGAGTGAATACAATCTGACTTGCTCAATCCCCTGGTCCTCTTTGGAAGCTATTTTAACTCTCTCAGACAGTGGGATGATTTGGCAGTAAAGCCACCATTTGAAGGAACATGCTAGCAGGCTTAAGTAAGTACTCTGAGAGAATGTGGCTTATGATTTATCTCTGGACATTCCCACCATTTCAAGTAAACAAATGGTCAATAGTCAAGAAAAACGTGGGTTGTTTTTAATTCCAAGATGTGAGTTAGCTCAGAGGTTGGATTTATTTTCTTTTTATTTCCAGGCCACTGGCGACTTTTCCGATGAACTTAGACCCACTCCTATGCAAGTGCATGCTTATCAAACCTTCAATCAACTCTTTCTTCTTTAGGAAAGGTGTTCTTAGTTGCTGAGAATATGTACCTGGAGGTAGAGAAAAAGAACTCATTATTAGAGCACCAAATTATTCTCAGGTTAATTAAATATCAATACATTGGGTTTAAAAGAAAGTTTGTTGGGGCACCTGGGTGGCTAGGTCATTTGAGCATCTGACTCTTGGTTTTGGCTCAGGTCATGATCTCATGGGTCATGGGATCAAGCCCCACCTCAGGCTCCGTGCTCAGAGCCCTATTAAAGCAACTTCAATAGGGCGCCTAGGGTGGCTCAGTCGTTGAGCGTCTGCCTTTGGCTCAGGTCATGATCCCAGGGTCCTGGGATCGAGTCCCACATAGGGCTCCTTCCTTGGGGGGAGGCCTTCTTCTCCCTCTCCCACTCCCCCTGCTTGTGTTCCTGCTCTCGCTGTCTCTGTCTCTGTCAAATAAATAAAATCTTAAAAAAAGTTAAAAAAATAAAATAACTTCAATAAGTAAAATATTCCCTCCTGCTACATAGCCACTCTGGCTAAAGTTTGCAGAGGGAAGTCTGCTCGAAGATTCTCTCCCTCTGCCCCTCCCCCCATTCTCTCCCTCTCTCTCTCTCTCCCCCTCTCTCTCTCCAATAAATCTTTAAAAATAAAAAATAAAGTTTGTTGTTTCTGTCACTATCAAAGTCTCTATAAACTTATTGCAGGAGCGTATATGTAAATCTGTTTATGTGTCCTTTGCAGTTTAGTTAAAATAAATTATAATAAATACATTTCCTTGTTAATTAATATATGTATTAAGATGTTTTTTCTGATTAAAAAGGTGAAAATGATCATTATATAATTTTTTATATTAAAGTTTTATGCATACACACTTTATGCCATAATTTAGTCAACCATTACATTTAAACAATTTCCAAGTTTTCTGCTATTATAAGCAGTATTGCAGTGAAACTTTGTACTACATTGTTGGCCACATCTCTGAATGTTTCCTTAGGATAGATTTCTAGATGAGTAATTTCTGAAGATGTTCCTAGGAAATTCTTGGAATAAGTAAGGTAAAAAATCAAGCATTTGTGAAACTAATTATATATATATTCTTGAAGCATTGTTTTCTCTAATGCTTGGTGTTGAAAAAATAAATACTAACATTTGCCAGCTAGTTAGACACCAACTGCAAATGTCATCAAATTATAAATCTAAGTTTTAATTTTCTCATCATGAAGGAATGCAAAGACTCACAATTTTTCTAGAATATTAAACTGCCAGTCTCAGGCAGGCAGGCTTTTCTGTTTCTCTCACTGGCAGAGCAAGGTTAGTTGAAAGAAAAGGCCGTTATTTTTTGACGAAAACAAGGATATACTTCAAAATCCCTTATCAGCATATTCTTTTCCTAAATCAATTAATAACTCTCTCTTTCTCTCTGCCTTGACATAATGCATCATAATTTAGTGGTTAAGCTGGGTTACACCCTCTTCACACCTTCTGGATATTTCAGCATTCAGTTATTGACTCATATCTTTCTAGACTAAATAACAATGATCTTTTGAGTCTTTCCCCAAGTGATGATATCTCTAGCCCTCGGAATTTTTGGAATTCTCATTTCTGGATGCCCTCTGTTCCTGCCGAGTATTGTTATAAACAACTAAAGTATCCAGGTCATCACCCAGCTCAATAAGCTGTCTTTGGGGTCAAGCTCTTCCAGACTCTATCCCTAGTTAAATACATGCCTTTCATAAATTCCTTTTTTATAGAATTGCAGAGCATTAGAATGGAGAATGTAAAGAGACTTTATGGGCCTTCTAATTCTTTCCACACCCCTCTTTTTCAGATGAAGAAACTGAGGGTTAAATAAGTTAATGAAGTTGACTGAAGTTACATAGCTATTTAATATCTCTTGTTTTCGTTTTTGTTGGCCCAGTATATATTAACCTACAAAATTATATAGGAGTTTTATGTTTAACAAAGCATGATTCATAGCAACATTTCTCAAGTGTGTTTAAACTATTTAAGTTTGAGGGGCGCCTGGGTGGCTCAGTGGGTTGGACGTCTGCCTTTGGCTCAGGTCATGATCGCAGGGTCCTGGAATCGAGTCCCAAACAGGGCTCCCTGCTCAGCGGGAAGTCTGCTTCTCCCTCTCCCACTTCTGCTCCCCCTGCTTGTATTCTCTCTCTCTCTGTCAAATAAATAAATAAAATCTTAAAAAAATAAACTATTTAAATTTGAGGACATCAAAATAACAAAAACCTTTTCGCATATTATGTAAACACATTAGTTCTTTCCTTCTGCTCTGGTGATTTGATTTCCCCAAGAACTATAGAGACAAACACCTCTTCACCCTCACCCCCATCCCAACCTGGTAATCCCCCAAGGACAATAGAAAAAATTAGTGGAGAATCTGTGCAGGTACATCCAGAGCCCAGTTGAGCCACTAGAGATTTAATCAAACCTCTTGAGATGAAATCTCAATGTTCCAGCAACTATTTAACTTTTAGCCATGGTGTCTCCTTGACCCAGGACCCTCTTTGACTGTGATTATACAATCCAAATGGAAAGTCTTGTTTCCTGATCTACAAACAATTGTTTATGTCAAACATTAAAGCAACTTCAATAGGGCGCCTAGGGTGGCTCAGTCGTTGAGCGTCTGCCTTTGGCTCAGGTCATGATCCCAGGGTCCTGGGATCGAGTCCCACATAGGGCTCCTTCCTTGGGGGGAGGCCTTCTTCTCCCTCTCCCACTCCCCCTGCTTGTGTTCCTGCTCTCGCTGTCTCTGTCTCTGTCAAATAAATAAAATCTTAAAAAAAGTTAAAAAAATAAAATAACTTCAATAAGTAAAATATTCCCTCCTGCTACATAGCCACTCTGGCTAAAGTTTGCAGACCAGCTGGGTCAACAGCAACTCTGTAGCAAGAGAAAAGAAGTGGTTCCCAAAGCTGAAGATAAATTTACTACTTTTGAAAAAAAAAAAGAAGAAGAAGATAGAAATGCTATGTTGAAATATGCTCAAAAAATTACATGTAGCTTCAGACTGTTCTGATAGCAACATTGCAAGCAAGTAAACTGAAAGCTATTTTAGAGAAAGACCTTGTGTGCGTATATAATTATTTTCATGTTCGCCTGAACACAAATATTATTTTCATTTATTCTATAGTTACTTTAGTAATTTAAAGTGAGTGTAAAATACAAAAAAAAAAAACCAATAAATATTGGTGGTAATGAGTATGACAACTAAATATGATAAGAATGGAAAAAGGAGTCCTAGGCTACAAATGAAGAAAATACCCAATTCTATGGATGTTGATGTCTGAACAGCCTCTGTTTAAAATGGTTTTTAAATATTGATAACCAACATTGAAAGACATTTTTTTATTTCTTTAGTGGCTAAGCTGTGGTAAAAGAATATTTCCTCTAAAAATGGAAATTGGTTTAAGTTACAATAACGCTTGCCAAAATAATAAATTTATCTATAAAGTACAGCAGTGGATTATCTGGTTTAATGGATCAGCAAATCATGAGGATTTTAGTTAGTGAGGTTAAAACAAACTAGATATATAAAGGCTCTACAATATCTTGGGAAAGGATTAATATAGAACTATTACTGTTAAGTGCTATTCTAAGAGAGAAATTATAGGGATATATAACAATTCTTGCAATAAAATATACAAATGTAAAAATTAGTTATGCCTCAGTTTTGCACTAGTGGATAAGTAATTCTAAGAGTTACTACCACCCAAACAGATTTTGCTGCAAGGATTGGAAGCTCATTGGTTGAAACAACATTAAAAAAAAGAACAAAAACAATATGAATAGGGCTAAGTTATCTATTTCTCAGCTTACTCACAGGGGCTCATTTGCTCTAATCCTAATTCTATAAAGGATATTTCTTTTAGTGCCCCCAGAGAAGACTGTTTTTGAATATAATATTTGCACCAGTGAGAATCTCTAAATTTGCCGGAAATTCCAAATTACTAAAAATTAATCACTCTGCTTGCTGGAAGTTAATTACATATTTGAGATTTGTTCAAAAAGCAACAAGGAGTGAATTTGCAAGCCAGCCAGATTTCCCGCCCTTCACTTCACCAACTAAGTACATTGCAAGGAGCCCCTCCATTTACATGGAAGCCATTTTTTTTCTATTTACAAGGGGTGAGAGCTTGTGTGTTGTGAATATTCCCCAGACTTACATTCAAATCTTCCCAAATCCATAGCATGTAAAGACAGGTTATGACTGCTAATATTCAGGCTAATCACTTTATACTTTTGTGTTGTATTTTGGGAATCATGCTTCTCCTTCCTTGTCTTTTTACTCTTCCTTGCTGTTGTTCACATGAAGTATGAGAATGAGGACAATATGTTGATATAAACAGCTCCCATGAAATACAAAAGGAAGTGCTATCTTCCTATCACTTGTGTGCTTTTGTGTGCTCTTGGGTTCACTCCTCAGAGTGCAATGAATCCCCCTAAAGCCATTTCCCCCTTCCTCACAATTGAGCACATTCATACTTGATTGACCCTTTTGAAAGACATGGGACCTAGAGTTGACCACCTTGTTTTCTCCCTGTGTGCTGTGGATGCACTGCCGAAATTTTCTCTTCCTTCCCAGTCAATTGCCTCCTTCCTAAGCCATGGTTCCTGGAGAGGACACAGTCCACATAGATGTCCCAGAAGAGTTGGGCCAGATCCCAAAACAGTGCCCCATGCTTCAAGTTCTCAGATGACTTCAGGTAGATCATAAAATCCCAGAAACCTGAAACAGTGTTAGAAATTCGAGGCTTCTGCATTTCCAGGAGGAGCACTGAAGAAGATTCCCAGCACTGAGGATCAGCTTGGTTAAGAGCCAGCAGGTCTGTCTGGCTATGGCAGAAGAAAGGAGACACACAGCACATTCCCACAATGAGCAGGGAGCAGATAAGGGTCAGGGGGCAGTAGATCCCTCTTCTGTTCCCAGGATCGGCCATGGCACTGAAACTGCATAGAATGGAAATATCTTACAAATCCTTGCTTGAACTCCACTCAGTAATGAAAATAATTATGCCTTTAAAAACCTTGGTTCCAGCAAAGAAAATACACCATTGTCCTTAGGAAAAGTCTTATCATTCCTCCCATAAGTCCCATTCTATCTAAAATGACTCATTGCCAAGCCAGGTAGTATAAAACCAAGATATTTAGATTAGGAAGTGTTTATTCCTAAGACATGTTCCTTTATGAGATGAATAAGTGAACTTGTTTTTCCCTAGGACAGAGGAACATAATTTAAAAAACTATTAAGTAAAAATTTAAAATCTTGCTGCATGGCTTTAATTGTTCTATAATATCATAGTTTAGCCTACCTATTCTAATCCAGGACTCCCATGCAATTAAGAATTCTAATATATTTTATCCTTAGGTGTTTTCCTATTTGGGGTGACTTTCAATTTTTAAAAAGCGTTAAGAATTGTAAAATGTTCTAAATAAAAATGAACATAAGGTAGTGTGCTAAAAGTATGGGAACGAAGGGGTATATATTCAATCCACTAGAGTAGAATCAATTGACATTTTATCAACACCTAAAAATGCTCTACGATTCTGATATAACTTTCATAATGTTTTATCATTTTTTTCTTTTTGCTATGAATCTCAAGAATTTTAATGAAAGCATTTGCCTCTCATTCAACTTTTCTGGCTCTCAAAGCCTGCTGCAATAAAATTAAACTATATAGGGGCCCCTGGGTGGCTCAGTCGGTTGGTTGGGCCTAGGACTCTTTGTTTCGGCTCAGGTCATGATCTCATGAGTGGTGGGGTCAAGCCCTGCCCTTCACCCCCATCCCCTCCACACTTAGTAGAGAATCTGCTTGAAGATTCTCTCCCTCTGCCCCATCCTCCCCACTCTCTTTCTAATAAATAAATAAATCTTTAAAAAATTAAAGTATATAGCACTTTGAAATTATTGTTACACTTCAGACTTCAGACAAGTGTAATGAGATATAATGTCCCTAAAATAAGGGACAAATAATCTTATCTGACTCTTTAAGACTACCCAAAATGTGTATCACACTTAAACAACTCTAACATAAAGGAAAAACAGGAAGACATATACAGCTCACTTTCAGTTTTATCTTATATTTCCCAAACCTTTTAGATGTGTCAAGAAGGCAAGCAAGGCACAGCTCATGGGAATACGTCTATACTGGAACATTTAAGTATAACACCATAAGAATGAATCTTTCTCTTCTACACAGCAGCAGAACATACTGAGGCACCCTTAAATCAGTATTTCGGGAATGCCTTTGAACATGCACATTCGTATTTGGAAGAGGCATGTTGAGATACAAGGTTATTCAAAAATATTTCAGATCACTTACACAGGATCTCTCCCTGAACAAAATTATATTCAATATGTCCTCTTCTGAACTAAAATATCAAAGTCGAGTTGCCCCAAAGGCTATTTATTCTTAGGGAATATGTCCAAGTGTCAGTGCTAAATTACTGGAAGACCGAGGGCGGGACGCTGTCCAGTGTGCTGAAGTTAGTGTAGTCCGGGACTCCCTGTCTGCTCCCACCACAGCACTCATATCGGCTCCTTTAGGTTCCCTTCTCAGGACAGTCTTCCCCGAGGCTGGAAGTTCCTCAGCCCCGGGGTCCTTCGTGCGCCCCGCTACAAGCCCCGCGCTGGGCTCGCTGCGTCCCGATCCCACACTTGGTTCAATGGCCTCACCCTCTTTAGGGCGGAGCTGCCAAGGACCCACTGTGTCCTTTGTGCCCCATTATTTTCTTTACACGGAGGCTCAACTCCCAGGTCGCAGGAGGGCACCCCTTCGCACTTACCGGCTCAACCCTCCCTGGATTCCCTGGAGTGTGTGAAGAGGAAAAGCTCAGGCTGCTTCCCGAGAGAGTGACGGTCCCCAGCCCCGGCGTCCTGAAGGCTACTGTGCCTCTTAAGCAGTGGGAGTGTTCGGCGCCTCTCCAAGTCTACGTCAAAGCGCCGGGAACTGCTGCCACCTCTCGCCCCCAAGTCCATCTCCGGAACCCTCTTCCTCCCTCCCTCCCCTGGAGATCTCACTTCAGGTAACAAGCAGGCTTAGCCGCACACACCCTCACTGACCCTGACGCACACCTACCCTCCACCCAGTGAAACTGAGTCTTTATGCGGTTTGGCTTCCCAGTCTTACCTCGGAAGGCGCGACGCTCCTGGCAGGAACTGGAAAGTTGGGACCCAGCTCCACCACAGATTAGGAGCGAGTGGGGCTCCCCAGATTCCCAGCCTTCAGGGGAGCCTTGTTTGAGAATAAAGAGATGCGGGACTCTTCGGGTCGGAGAAGGCACGTGGGCACTGGGACAGCGGTGGGAAAGAGCTCAGAGGAAATGGGGCACCTCTTAAAGACATCTGGGTGTGAATTTCTCCTGCCTGCCTGCAGTCCTTGGCGGGGAGGAGAAAAACGCACCTGGGGCAAAGTCGGAGGGAGGGAGGGACATGGCGTCGCTGGCAGCTCCCCGCTGTCTGGGGACAAGGAGACCCCTTTTGCCTCCAGTTCTGTGGCCTGGATCCCCTCAGGAGCCCGGGTTGTTGCTGGCAACAAGTGTGTCAGCCCACCGCTCCAGATTCACAGCCCCGGCCCTGCTTTCCGCCTGGGACTCCTTTTTGGTGCTCCACTCACAGCTAGTTAATATCTTAGTGTGGGGCTAAGCCCTGTCAAGTGTCCAGGGCTCTGCTGAGCATTAGTGTCCACCTCAACTGAAACACACCCAGCCTGGAGGCCTGAGGCAAAAGTCCTACCTTTGCAAGTGTTTCCAGGGTTTGCCCCTCACCTCAAAACCCTCTAAGTGTCCTAAAATCCACTTGTAGTCTCCATTAACTGAAGGCTTTTGTGCCCCCTCAATAGTATCCATGGTTACTTTCCAGAGGGGCACAGGGAGGAACCCAGGCTTGTAGCAAGGTTTACTAAAGACAAGAACTGACCAGCTACCCAAGGGATAGAAATAGAACTCCAAAAAGGATTCCTAAGGGGTTCTGGGCTTTTTCTTCAGCTCTGAAACTGGATGGAGTGTACTTCAGTTTCTCAATCTGTGACCCGAGCATGCTAATGTCTGCTTCTAATTACACCCTAAAGATGGAGGGGAGGAGATAATGGGTGAGGTCTTGAACTTGCTTCCTGTACTTCAAGATGCTCTCAGCCTTTTGGAGAAGGTCACGAGAGAAACACAAGTGTGTGAGCACAGGGAGAACCCTGTGGAAAGGAAAGGGAAGAGCAGGTATCTTTGAGGAAGTGATGGATGAACTTCTTGAAGAAGGAGTTATATAGGTGTCCTGGGGCCAAAAGGAGAAGGGATAGTCTCCTCCAGGCAATGAAATCAGAATGAGCGAAGACATGGAGGGAGCAATCAGGAGTTCTGTGTTTCTAGGGAGAAAAGGAAAGGAAAGGAGTATAGAGAGAGAAGGGAGAACAGAAGTAGGGTTGTGAGGATTTAATTCTGGTTTGGAGCATGTTGACATTACCTTTGAAAACATTGGTATATAAATACGTAATGCTTACTTTATTTTTCAGTGCCTATGTGCCAGGTACTATTCTAGATGCTATGTATGTATCAAAACCCAGCACAGAGCCCAATGGCCAAGTCCGAGCTTGATCTCAAGACCGTGAGATTATGACCTGAGCAGAAACCAAGAGTCTGGCGCTTAACCAACTGAGCCACCCAGGGGACCCTAACACCTGACTCTTGATTTCAGCTCAGCTCTGGTCTCAGGTTCTCAGGTTGAGCCCCATTTAGGGCTTCATGTTCAGTGGGGAGTCTGCTTCTCTCTCTCTTTCTCCCTTCCTCTCCCTCTGCCCCTCCCTGCCCCGCTTGTGCTTCTCTCTCTTTCTAAAATAAGTGGATGAATCTTTTAAAAAATTACATATATTTATAATGATTTGTGTTTCCAGTTCCTGTGTTGAACATTGAGTTTACAGCTATATATCAAAAACACATAACTAGCTAATTAAATAAACAAATAGTGCCACGTATGAGTCAATAATGAGAGTCTATCATTCTGAAGCCCCCCCAAAATATATGTGTAATGTGTCAGATATGATAAGAAAAAGCAAAAGATCATCACGAAAAAGTAAAGCAGGATTGAAAAAAAGATGTGGAGAAGAGCTATTCTATATGGAATACTGAGAAGCTCTTCCTGGTGAGGAAATACTGAGTAAATTCTATTAAGGTGAAAGAGTGAGTCATATGTAAACACAGGAACGAATGCTCCAAGTAGGGTACAAGGGAAGCATGGACCAAGTGCATTGTGAGAAGTGTTTTCTGGGTATAGCGGTAGGAAGTGAGGCCCAAGGGGTGGTCAGAAACCCATCCTGGCTGCTCAATAAAGAACTGACTGGACAGGGCAGGGCAGAGGCAGGGAATACAGTTGGGAGCTGCTACAAAAATTCAGATCAGATATGGAGAGTTCAATAAAGGTGTAGCAGTGGAGTAGCTGAGAGTAAGTGGATTCTGAATATGTTTTGAGGATAGAAAAAATGGGACTTATTGATGACATGAAAGCGGACTGCAAGAAAAAGAGAGAAATTGAAGATGACTTCAAGTTTTGGGAGCTAAACAACTGGAAGTTTGGAATTACCAGCAGCCAAGAGAGGAAGTGTTTTGAGGAACAAGTTTGAGAAAGAAACATCAAGAATTTGGTTTTCAAGATGTCAAGTTTGAGACGACTGTCATCCAAATGGAGATGCTGAATAGGCAAGGCAAAGTTGCGGACTAATGATAAACACTTGAGATACAGCATTCAAGAAAGAAGTCTAGACTTGGGATTTACGTTTACCCGTAGGCAATAGTTAAAACACTCACAGAAAAGTATGTAAAGTGGGTAAAATAGTAGCCAGAGGATAGAAACTAGGATGTGGCCAACATTTAAGTGATTAAGAAACCGAGTTAAAAGGAACCAGAAATGTGTGGTGCCTTAGAAGCCAATGAGATAGAGATTTTTCACAAAGAAGGAAGAAATCAACCATATCACACCGATTCAGAAAGGGGGTCAATAAAATGAAGACAAAGAATTTTCCATTGAGTCTGAAAAATAGAAGGCTGCCAAGTTGCTCATTAAGAGAAAATTTCAACTGAGTGTTCGGGGAGGAGTGGTGGGCTGAGGAGAAACGGAAAGTGAAGAAACTTGGACAGCCCCCATGAAGCACTTTCTATGAAGTTTAGAAAAGAAGAGGAGGAAGGATTGGAACAGAAGATTAGGGGTTAGATCTTTATTATAGTCACAGGCTGAGGGACAGAAACCACTAGAGAGAGAGAAGTTGAAGTTCAGAAGAGAAGGACGACTAACAATCTCAGAGGAAACAAGAAGCAAGGGGAATACGAATTAAGAACAAACAAACAAACGCAGTGGTTAACAGAAGGGGGCATAGCTTGCTCTATGAACAAGGAAGAAGGGGGGCTATCTCTGGATGTGGATATGTCTGTAGGTAGTACGGTGGGAAGGGGTGCAAGAGTTGAGAGAGATGGTGAGAGATGGTCTCAATTATCTTAAGGAGTTAAGATGCATAGTCATCCACAAGAAATGAATGAGGGGAGATGTTAAGGAGTGAATTGAAGAGTGAAAAGACTTTGGGATAATTATTGAAGAGAAGAGAGGAGATAAGAGAGACTAAAGAAAGTACTAAAAGCTCAGGCAAAGTTTGAGAGCATAAATTTGTAACAAACCATTTTGCATGCCTCCCTGGTTTTTATGAGGCAAAATAACTTAACAATGAAGACTTTTATGCTCTGTATCCAAACTGCCTGGGTTTACACCACATCTTTCTCACTTGCCATATTTCATTGATTCTTAGAGGCATTTTTTTTTCCACATTTAAAAGCACTGAAATCAGAATGTCTCTATCAGCTGATGGTACCTTGCAATTAGAATTGCAACATTCTTTTGCTTCTTCAAAATAATGGGATGTCTACAGTTGATTGCATCTTTGATTTGATGTAATGTTTTGGGCAGATTGGCCTCTGTGAAACAGTTTTCCTGCCTGTAAATGGGCAAAAATTTCTCTTATGGCTAGTGAAAGTAAAATTAGATCATACACGGAAAATACTTAAAATGGGGCTGCATGTAGCAAGTACTTGAAAAATGCAGGTTCTTACTTTTCTCCTGCAGTGTCCATCCAACTTAACATAGGAGAAAAAGAATGGTCATTATTACATTGACCTAGTGTTAGAGTTTGGTTGAGTAGATACTGATGAAGAAGGATGCAAAGGACTGAAGGTCATAAAACCAAATTAGACAAAGAGATGAGGCTGGGGTGGAGGAGGAAAGAAGGAAGTAGAGGAAACTGGAGGTCTCGGTGAGGGAGGGAAAAGGGCAGCTGTGAGAGGAATAAAGAAAGAAGGTTCTAGTCAGGGAGAGGGACATTTATGTTTCACACTTTAGTGGTGGAACAGCTCTGAATTCTGAGCATGACCACTGAAATGAGTGACTGAGATGGAGTGAAGGTAGAGACCACTGTAGATGAGCTCCTCCTTCCCTGTAGTCTGAAGATAATGAACTGAAATGGTTGCCCCTATTCATAGAAGCTGAGGCTGTGTGACACTGCTGTCCCAACGAGATGGCCTACAACATCTCCGGCCAATGGGAGTAAAGGCTTTAAACATATATTTTTTAGAAGTCTAGCTCGTGCTTATTCATATACTTTTTTTTTTTTTCAATAATTACTTGGGACTGGAAGTTTTGACCTTTGGTAAAACTTCTACAGTACCACCCTGGAAAATAATGCCCTGATGAAACATTTCTCATAAACACAACTTACCACCTTCACTTGAAAATTAAATAGTCATCTTATTGCTTATTTTTATTTAGAAAGGAATTCTAATGACTATATACTCTGTTGTAATGTATATTTAGTACTCCGTGGTTAACAGAGAAATCTGGAGAGATTCTTGGGAAGAAATATATGTCTTTCGTCTGAACTTTATAATAATTGCAGGAGAAAAATAGCAGACTAGTTCTTGAATTTAGATAAAACGAAAGCTGCCACCAAATGATTTGAATGAAACACATAATACTCTGTTTAACATATAAAAATGTTTGGTTTGATATCTTACTCTTGTGGCTTCCTTTACATAAACTAAACTCCCTAACAATGCCGACTTCTAGTCAGCAGTATTTTACAAAACATCGTTTTCATATACTTGGTTTCATGTGACCCTAAGGAAAACATGTTTTATCCCCCTCTTTCCCCGTTTGCTGTTAAGGTAAGCGATTTCCCTTGGGTGACATAGCTGATAAGAGTTAGAACATGGTCTGTTCCAAAACTTAGCTTTATTCATTGTC
This sequence comes from Zalophus californianus, assembly GCF_009762305.2. NCBI lineage: Eukaryota > Metazoa > Chordata > Mammalia > Carnivora > Otariidae > Zalophus > Zalophus californianus. The sequence continues at coordinate 166,057,081 of NC_045597.1, read as the reverse complement.
ATTTATTTGTCCTAAATAGTGTACTTGTACAAACACACGTACTATCTGCCAGTGTCTGTTCTCTTCACTGTACATTCTGTCTTCATTCCCCTACTCGCTCCCCAGTACCAAGCTCGGTAGTGTATGGCAGGTCCAACTTAGAGAATAATTTTAATAAGCTTACATCTGGAACCAATCCATCACATCATCATTCTAACTTGTTAAAAATATGCAGGAAATGAATGGGTCATGTAAAATTACATGATGCCGCAAAAGCTGGTTTAACTGGCATCTGTCATCCAAAGAGTTGTTTCAGTTCGATGCAGTTGCAGCCTAGGGCAAAAGAATGACTAGTTGAGAAGTAAATCGCAATTAGCTGAATGTGCCCCATGCGTAGATTTCCTGATTTTTGCCACTTGAAGCAATTCTCAAAGACATTAAAAGGGACTTCCGATTAATTTTAATGAAATTTGAGCGCAGTTATATAGATAGTTTGCATCTTCAGCAGTACACTAATTTGCAAATGATGGGGACGGCCTTTAAGAATTGGGTGCTTCTTTAACATTTAGGACCAGAGAGTAAAAATAATTACTTTCTCTCATTCTTTTATGCTTTTCCATAATTTGAAGATGGCAATAAACAAGGACAATTTCCTGGAATGCCCATTGGGGTAAGTGGATGAGTCATTCTTTAAGTGTTATCAAATTCATAAGGACACATTGCAGTGAAGTAGTCAGATGATACTGGACATTGATTCTAAAATGTGCAGAAAAGGAAAGTTACTCGGGGATACAGGAATAGTTCATTCATGTTTTTCGTACTTGTACAAGTAAAGATACTGTAGTTGTGATCATAGGCATAGTGGTGGTTTTTTGCAAAGATACTTCTCAAAACGCATCTATCCTTTGCCCATTCTTTCCAGCAGGTTGCAAAACCCATAGGGACTCTTATGGCTTTGTCAAGAGTAGAGTTTTCTCTTGCAATAATCCCAGTCATTCAAAAGTGACCCTAGTAAGTCCTGTCTTTTGGACTCTCATTTCCAAAGGAGGCTACGATACCAGTGATTTGTTTTCAATTTGGTTTATCTACCAAAGCAGTAATAACAAAGGTCTAAGGTTTTAGTGATAGTAAGTTTCTTTTTCTAAGGCTTCAATTATGATAGAGTAGCAAAAAACAACATAAAAGCTCTACTTCAACACATGTAGGAGGAGTACAGGGGTTCACAGCCAGAAAGTCAGGGGTCCAGGAACAATCATGGATTTTTGCCAAGAAGAAAACATCTGTGAGAAGGTCAGATAAGGACACAGGCCCGTATGTTGAAGGCATAGAACTTCTCACTCTCACAGTATGAGCAGGGCTCCTGGGATGAGGAACTTTTCCTTGACTCATGTGCCTCTAAGGGAGTTAGTTTTTCTCTGCATCAGATTTTGTTCATACTTTGTTCTGCCACAATTTTTTTCATACTTTCATTATGCACTTACTGTATTTTAATTGACATACATGCTTATCTGTTTCTCCTCACCTTCCTACTCGTACCCCAACCATTCCTTCAGAATGGGAATCATGTCTGACTACTCTCAGCTTCAGAGCCGAACACACACATAATAACTTCTTAATCAATGTGGGTTGAATTTATTTATGAAAACAGTCTCATTTTGAACCTGAGACTGGAGTAGTGAGTGTCATTAATCAACTTTGTATTGGTCAAATTTCTTATGGCTGGAGAAAGAAATTAAAATGTCAGTCAGCATTTAGTTCTTTTTTTCTTTATCCAGGGCCCCAAGTTTCTTATCATGCTTTTGCTGAATGGAGTTATTACTTTGATATGATTATGAATATAGCCTCTGAAATGAAGCTTTTGCTTGAAAGACTATAATCGAAAAGTAGATGCTAAGGATGAAAGTATAAAATCATTTTCCCTGAGGAAAAAAACATGTCCCATTCAATGATAAGATTTTAATTTTCAGTCATTGGAAAATGAGAAACATTCTAAATCTAGTTTGAGATCATTTTTGTAACATGTTGTATTAGCTAGAAATGCGTTTAACTACAAGTAACAGAAAGCCCGACTACAGTAACTTTAATAAAAAGGGATTTATTTTTCTTACCCAATAAGAAGTCTAGAGACGAGTAGGTGCTGATATTAGTTCAGTGGCCAAAAATATCAGGCCCTACATTTCTTATTCCCTTAACCTTCCTTCCCTTGGACTCTCAGGTTAGCTGCCACAGCTCCGGGCATCAAATCTACATTCAAGGCAGGAAGTTGATAGAAGGATTGTTCCAGCCTAGCCACTTCTATTATTTTTTAATCATGAAAATGAAAACATTTCTAAAGCCCTTATCAATGGCCTTAGACTTAAATTCATGGGCTACACGTAGGTCACATGGTCACTTAGGGAGGCAGGTAAGTTTGGGAGAAAGAGCGCCAATGGAAGAGGGTAAAGTGCTTTGTCCAGGGAGCTGGGAATGGCTTTCGGGGAAGCAATCAGCAGAGTCAGCCCCAGAAGGCAACACGAGCTGATGGAAAACCATGCAAACTTAACCCTAAAGTGGGATAACTCTTTGGCTGCTTATCTTTTATTTTCTTAGGTCTGAACTTCTTTATCTTAAAAATGGAAGTCTTAATATTATTCACTAACATTATGTATTTGAGAAATAGAAGATGCTAGTAAGAAGGCAGTGATGGCTGCATAAACTACTTGGGGATGTATCTGAAAGCCCTTTGTTTCTAGGACTTTGAGCTAAGCATTTCAACTTTCCTATGCATCAATGTTTTCTGTTAATTATATAAGTCCAATTAGATAATCCCAAAATTCTTTCCTGCTTTATCAATCTATTACCTATGATTTGTGGCAATAATCCACTGATTAAATAAATATCTAGAAATCCTGGAGTTTAGAAAATTATTGAAATTAAGAATTAGAAGTGGTATAATCATTGTAGAAAGGAGTTAAACATTGCTATACCCCAGGAGTAAGTATCTACTTCTCAATGTAAACACCAGAGAAATGCTTGCACTTGTACACTAATAAATATGTATAAGAATGTTCACAGAGATACTCTTCATGTACCAAGTGCCCAGAAACAACTCAAATGTCCAAAGAGTAGGGAATAAATAAATTGTAGTACTACTTCAATTACTACTTCACAGTAGTTAAAACGAATGAAGTACATCTAGTTGGAACACCATGGATGGTTTTATAAATATAATATTGAGGATGAAAACATAAGTCCCAAAAGATTATATACAAAATATCAATACCATATTTATAAAGTTAAGACAACTAAAACCAAACTACACATTTATTAGGAATATGTAAAAGAATATGACTATGTGCTTCAAATGGCAATGAAATTATTATTATAGGAATCAAGGTGGTAATTACAATTAGGAGAGAGGAGTTCAATGGACAAGATGGAGGAGTTTCACACAAACAATGTTAATTAATTATCACATTGAATAGTAGATTCATGGATATTTATTATAGGATTTTAGATAGATAAGTAGGTAAGTAAATAAATACATACATGCATATGAAAGTCCAGTGGACTAATGATAGAGTATATCAAGAATTGATTCTGATTATCTATATTTCAAATAAAAAAAATTTTTAAGTCCCTATCACCTATGGGAGGTCTTTAAGATAAAGACCTTATTAAGCTATGTTCTTCCTTCCTCGTATAAAACAAATGATGTAGAATTTCATTCACCAAAACTGGAATTTCTTGGTTATTTAGAATATTTTCTATTAGAGCACCTACTCATTTAACTAGTGCTAATAAAACAAGGTGGGAAATGAGAAACATATCATAACAACCTGCCCTGAACTCTAGTCTCTCTTAGGATGACCGCATTCTATTTTCTTTGACCACCAGTCCCATCCCTGTGCTTCTTCAAGAGGGGAAGTCAAGGCAGTGAAATGTGAGGGTCTATCCACAGCATCTTCCTGAGCAGAAAGCAGATTGTTGAGATGACCAAATATTTGTTGTTTCAAAACATGTCCTCTACTGGGTGCAATGAGAGGTCATCAAGATATGCTTTAAACCACTCATAAATCCACAAGCTAATGGGGAATACAGTAGATGAGGCAAAGGACAAGGTATTGAAATATACTAACACATATACCCAAACCAAAGCAATTCATTGTTCAATATTACACACACACACACACACACACACACACACACACACACACTGCCATTCACTGTTATGGACATGGGAGATATATATATCAATGAACAGGATAAGCAGAATCTTTGCTTTTGTGGAAATTCCATTCTACTGGAAAACACTAACAATATTTAAGTAAACACATAAACAAGATAATTTAAGAACAAGAGTGAAATGAAGGAAATGAAATCACGTTTTATAATAGAGACTGAGAAGAAAAACATGGCTTTAATGCACAATTGACTTCAGTCCTCTAACTTTTTTAGGTCTTCAATCCATGGAAGCTTTGAGATTGCATTAGTACTCATTACAACAAAATCACAGCCCCTTATGCTTGTAAAATTGACTAGTATCAACCAAATTCAAGTGTCATTAGGCATACACATGTGAAACTACTTAAACCTACCAAGATATGTGGAGAGCACATGCCTCTATCAGTCAGCCACTCTGCAATCAGGCTTCTGTTTAACCCTTCCCCTACCTCATCCTTGAAAACCTTCCACATGATAGGAGAACTACCCCTTCCGTAATGACCGGCAGTTCCTGAAGAAAAGTAAATTTCTTTTAACAGGCCCCATGCTTCTGACATATCTAAGGGTTATATTCTAAGGGAATTTAAATTTGTGCATAATTTATATAGGCACAGATTTGGAAAAGCATGTTACATATTCAAATAGATATATGTATATATAGGTGTTTGTTTATATGTGTGTATATGTATACATACACCCACCCCATCTTGGGATTCCCTATTCAGATGAATACCTGACACCTTGGGACACCCATTAATACATGGTTTTGAATTAGTACCCTTGCAGAAAACTTCTAGACTCTAACAAAGGTGTGACATCAGCCAAGGCATCAATTAAATCTTAGTGAGAAGTTTACCAATTCTTGCGCATATGTTTGTGATTGTTTTCAACTTGTAAACCTGATCCAGAGTTGCTATCAGAAAACTGACCACCTCTGCTATCAAACATGACATCTACTTTTGATATCTAACATAACTTGTCATCCCCAGCTGAAAATTCTGATATTGGAACAAATTTCTCGAGCTTTTAATTCAACACCTCTTGCTCACAAGGTAACAAGAGTGAAAAAATTTTCCAGAAGATCTATTATACAACCATTGCATTGATCCATGTCAAGACCAGAAAGATGTCAGGCAACAACCCACATACCAGAAGCATTTGTATCAAACATTTCATCAAATGCCTGGCAGTTTTTGAAACACTCTGGTGAGCTGCTGGTCGTAAAGACTATTGAACCAGGGTGCCTGGGTGGCTCAGTTAGTTAAGCAGCTGCCTCTTGATTTTGGCTCAGGTCATGATCTCAGGGTTGTGAGATTGAGCCCCACATTGGGGTATGTGCTGGGTGTGGAGCCAGATTCTCTCTCTCCTTCTCCCTCTGCCCCTCCCCTCTCTTAAAAAACAAAAACAAACACAACCCATTGAACCATTTCTTTACCTACCTCAGATGTAAATGTTTCAGACATAAAAAACAGCAAAATAGAGGGGAAATCAAAACAACAAACAAAATAAAGTTAAAGCCATGCTCATCTGCTAATAGACTCATGCCCTGTCTCTCTGGCCATTTTTGAAAAGTCTTACTTACAAATATGGCCCACCTCATTTCTAAATCACCATAGTTCAACCATACTCTGTCCAGAACCATGATCCCAACAGAGTGCTGACACTACACGTCTCCCTTTTTCTAAAATGGTTCCCAGGACAAGGGTTAACCCCATAACACATCCTATATAATAGCCTCTCTCACACTGAATAGGGAGGTGGAGACATTCTCAGGCTCTCATAAAATCTAGACGGGGGAGAAGAGTAGTAGGAGGGGTTGGGACTTTCTGTTAGGGGTGCTTCCAGACTTTAATTTTTCTGTGATGGGAAAAAAAATATCTCGTTTCAAAAGCAAGATGTCGACATTATTTTTAGCTGTCAATCACATTTTTGTGCAAGGAACTCAATTTTAGATATCGATCACTTTTTGTGCAAGGAATTCAAAATTTATCTTCCTCTTGTAAATATACACAAAGTGTTCCAACCAAACTAATAACAGAGCTATTTAACTAACCTTCAAAATAAGGTTTTGCCAAACAAAGAGATGATCTATGTTAGAGCCAAACAAAGGGAAAGTCAGCCAAACAAAGAGATGATCTATGTTATAAAATATTTGTAATAGTCCATCAATATAAGTGATATGTGAAATGTGGATATATGAATTGTTTGCCTTTCCGGGCAACTAACTGGAAATTGTACAAACTTTGATAGTCAAAGGACTTCTTCCAGGGACATTCTTCTGTAATTCATTCATCTGTAAAAAGCAAAAGGCTTTTTATTTTATATGGACAGCTACCTACTCGGTATCTATATCCTGAGAACAAAGCCAAAATGGACTGAATTGACTACATTTTCCTTCTTTCATCTGAGTGTTTGGTCTCATATAAGTATTTGAGTACAAGGCCTTCTCAGAGTTTTTTAACTTTAATAAAGAAAAATTTATTTCTTCATTTCTAACCATAGCTAATGAAATGTGGCTCTGGGCAATACATCACCAGGAAAAGAGAGGTTATACAACTTTCTGAGAACTCGATGAAATACAGAGCCATTTTGATTACCTGTAACCACGACTTCCTCTTTGGATCAGCTTCTTTTATTTCTTTTGTTCAAATCGCATTTCTCAAAATGCCTGGTGAAATGTCTTAAGCATCTTACCTCTCCTTTGTGCGGTACTGAGAATGTAATTTGAAGACTCAAGAACAATTACCACCTTTGTTGTGTTCTACCTTATACCACTCATCTGCACTTAAATCATTGTGGCCCAGGAGTAATACTTTTCTATGGAAAGCCATCATGGTATTATTAATAAACAACTACTCTGCTGATAAATCAATATATGGCTTCTAATAAGTAGGGGAGTGTCATTCTCATCTCTTGTTCCTGAAATACCAAATGTTCATAATTTCCACTTGGACTAAAGAAAGTATAAATACGGTTACAGTAATGGAAGTAAAAGGATTTTTTTAAAATCCATTCTTTTGCTACACGGTGGTATTGTCAAAAGTTCCTTCAAGTTTGGACATCCCAGTTTAAATATATCCTAGTGAGGGATTTTAAATATATTGAAATATAACCTAGTGAAGCTCCCAGGATTTGAGGAAGTTGAATGTTGCCCTTTATGGGAAGCCATTATTGATTTCATATCAGTTGGAATCATGGCCACAGCAGGAAGACTGGATTCACCCTTGCTTGCTAAGTTCTGTCTTGGGACCAACCGAATTCAGTTCTGCTGCCAGTAGAATCTTTGAGCACATAGTGCCAATCTCATGGAAGTAATATTCTTCCTCTGCTACATTTATTCCCTATTTTCGCCCAGTCTCATCAGCTCTCTGTCCCCCCCATTCTCTCCCTTTCCCTTTCTGTGGTACCACTTCGAGAATTTGCCTCTCATTATATGGCTTAAATTATTACGTCCAAAGATGGTTCTCAAGTAAATATTTCCATCCTAACCCTTCCAAGGTGTTCTATATCTATATCTTCAGTAACATGCTGGACATCTTCACCTGATTTCTATCAAGCCCCTCAAATCCAACAGATCTAAAATGGAATACATCTTTGCCCCCTAAATCAGGATCTCCTCCACACTGTCCCCATCGTCCCAACTACTAGGTATCAAACCTGGCCTTCATCTTTTACCCTTCCCTCTCTCTTGCTTCCCACAACCAGCTGCACACTTCTATTGACCCCACCTGTGTGATCTGTTCCTTCTACTCCTTTTTGCCTTGCAAGAGCCCTATTTCAATTCCTCCTTATCCCGGATCTGTGGTATATGGGCCTGGCATCCTAACTGGTTTGGATACTACCTCCTGGCTCTCCGCCCCACACTCCATCTTATATCCTACTGCCAGATAGCTTCCATTACTCTGATCCTCAGAAACCTGCTTCCTGCAGTTGCCTAAGAATCAAGTCCACACACCACAGTTTGTAATTGACAACTTTACCCAAAGCTATAGGTCATTCCTCACTTCCTTCCCTTCTTCTTTATACCCTGTGCTCTAATAAAACCAAGCTGCGTGGCCAGCGTCACAGATGGGGTTCCCTGGGATGCAGACTCTGAGGCAGAGAGTAGGGAGAAGCTATTTACTAGAGAGGGAAGGAAGTAGGATTGGGCAGAAGGAGACGAGTTTCCTCACAGGCCCAGTGGAGGAAGGAGGAGGTTTTGGAGCTGGTCTGGCCCTGAGAGCTGTCCTGGGTCAGGGCCAGAGGCCTGGGCCTTGATAAGCCCACACTGATCCACCACTGGATGGGGCCCACCTCAGCAAGGGCAGTTTTCTTCAGTCAAGGCAAACCCCAAAATGGCCAACAGCTGATGCCCATCTTCTTGTGGCACTGCCAGAAGATAAAGGAATAAATCCTTTCTACTCCCTTTATTCCTCAAAGTGGATCTGAGCAGCACATCACGCACCCACCCAGGGGTCCTCATCCATCCTCACGATTCCCCACGGTCACTTTCCTATAAGCTCCGCGGCAAACTGCTAGCTGTCTCTCAATGTTCCCCTCTAACCTGTTTCTTTAGTAATAATCTGCCCCACCCATTACATTCGCCAGTCTCCTTTGTAACGAGGTCTGGCTATGTGACTAAGTTCTAAGCAGTGCCTGTGATGAAAAGCAATACACGCAACTGCCGAGTTGGAATCCAGAGGAACTGGTAGTCCCTCCATGTTTCCTTCTTCCTTCCTGCTCCTGGAAGGCAGACAGGGTGGTGGACACCGGCACCGAGCACTTGTTCCATGGGACGGAAGCTATGTACGAAGGATGGCTCGGCAGGAAGATGGCGGGTGTGTGGAGTCACCATTACCAGCTCTGGACTGCTCATGGAAGAAAAAAAAAAACAAAAACAACAACTCCCATCTTGTTTAAGCCACTGGTATTTTTGGTCTTTGTTATTTTCGCTGAACTTGTACATCCTATCTAGTTCAAGCTGTAACACTTTCCTCCCCATTTCCCTATGTCCATAGTGCACCAATTTTTCGATACCAGTTCAAGTGCTACCTTACCCCGAGAAGTTCGTGGATCTCCTTCCTTCACCTCTGTAGCAGGAAGTAGCATTTTCCTCTGCTGATCTTCCATAGTTTAGCTGTATTTCCTTTACCTAGTGTGACACTTTCCATCATAAATCGTCATTCTTTCCCTAGTTCTCAGCTCCTCTACTAAACTCTGCTATCCTGCAGAGCAACATCTGGGCATCAGAATTCCCAATCCACCAAAATTAGCCAAAGGTCTTTCATTAGTAGATGTTCACAGTACTCATTGACTCAGCGGAGTTCTTTTTCATATGGAATTGAACATGGCATTCCTGTAATCTTTCACTCACCAGTTTTGTAACAGGAAACTCTTTCACTTGTCAGAGGTAACAACAACAAAAATCCCATTTCTTTTTTCACTCAACGCCCTACACATTCTTCGAGCTGGTTTACATGTTCCCTCTTAGGTGGAGTGCCACAGGAATCCGTTTTCAGGCTCTTCCTTCAGTCCCGCTATCCCTCTCTCTAGTTCTAGCAAGAGACTAACATTTACATTTAGAAAGGGAAGACTTTACCACACAGGTTCTCTGAGCTGGGACACTCCCTGTCTCCCAGCGCTGGCAGCAAGTAGTGGTTCCAGGAGCTGTCCTGGTTGACTCAGCCCACGGAGGTAGGCAGCAAGTGATTCTCTCTGGGGACCTACTGTTAACACCCTCCTGCTCCTTTTCTTGGGTTACAGGTGCTATATTCCATGCTCTCCTGAGTTCAAGAAAAGATCCAGAATTGGACGGCCTGTGTCCTGAGTCTGGCCTTGCCACTTATTGAAATGATGATCTTAAGGAAGGTGTTTAACTTCTTCAACATTGAAAGGGTTTTTTTTTTTAACTGAAAAATGGCGATAAAAGAGGGGCAATAAAATGACTAGTGGCTAGACCGTGGACTCCGAAGTGTAAAGTACCTGGAGTTTCATTCCAGCTCCACCACTAACTGGAGCCCCCATCTCTGTGCATACCTAGAAAGCAGTGGAAGGACCAGGAAAGACTTCATGAAGAAGGTAACATTTGAGGCGACACATGGGGATGCATAGGAATTTGACTGGGGCTGCAGGAGAGGAAGGAGAAGTCTTCTCAGCAGAAGAAACAGCCTGAGCCAAGGCTAAGAGATTAGAAGTATTACTTTGCCCTAATGATCTGACTGTCTCATCTGTTTCTGGAGCCAGTAGAACACAGAACATGGTACTAGCAGGTGCGCGCATGTGCGTGCGTGCGCACACGCGCACACACGCACGCATGCACACGAGCGGGAGAACGAAAACACATATCCTCAGAGAGACCCACTTGCTGCCCATCTTTGTGGGCTGATTCTGTAGCGGTGAGAGAAAACAAAAGGAAGAGTCAAGAAATTAACAGAATATTTGATGGAGGTTTTATCTTGCTGATTAGATTAAGACTATTTTTCTCTAAATTTTTGTTTGTTTCTCAGTTTTTCTGCACTAGACATGTAGATTTTCATAATTAATCAGAAAAAAATTTAAGTTGTTCCTTCCTGCTGAATTTTTCAGCTTCTGCATTTCTTTGCTCAAAAATCTTTTTCTTGGGACACCTCAGTGGTTCAGTTAGGCGTCTGCCTTCGGCTCAGGTCATGATGCCAGGGTCCTGGGATAGGCCTCGAATAGGGCTCCCTGCTCAGCAGAGAGTCTGCTTCTCCCTCTCCCTCTGCTCCTCCCCTCTGCTAGGGCTCTCTCCCTCTCTCCCTCCCTCCTTCCATCTCTCTTTCTCTCTTTCAAATAAATAAAAATCTTTTTAAAAATCCTCTTAAAAATCATTTTCTTATTTTTCCCTGGATCCAGAAAATTACATAGGACCTCTGAATTAGCTCAATTGGCTGATTCACCCCTATATCCAATTGGTTTCGAGAGTCAAAAACTGAAAGAAACACTGTCTTAAGATTTGTATGGATCTAGCCGGCTACTTCTGGTTGCCAGGTAGCAGACATTCATAATCAACCACATCGCTCTAACAGATGGCAGACATGGCTTAGGATCCAGGCAGCCACTGAGCTGCCTTAGTGATCATTGAGACAAAGCCTATTTGCCAGTGCATTATTAGTTCATCGCTCACCAACGAGCACATCTGAATAAGCTTAGCACGCAAAACACCATCCAAAGGAAGTACCTCTGGGCAGGCTGCTTTCTGTGGCTTGCCTCATCCACACAAAACAACAGTTACGTCAACATTGTAAGTGGCAACTCATGTGAACACCTGCCTGATTCTCCACTTGACAACCTGCAGCCCTGATTGGGAGCAAGGCCATGTCTGGGTACTCACTGGAGCGATCAGAAGATTTCAGGAGGCCACATGTGAGAATGTCTCACTAATGTAGGGAGAAAGTACATACTAGGGGCTAACAGGCTCAATCCTACACGAAGACAGGTTCTGTCTGCACCACCTTGATCCACTCAGTGTTTTTAAAATATGAATTGGCTGCACCATGTAAAAAATAGGCAATTTTGTTTACAAATCTGGATTTCTTGCTCCTCTGGAAAAATAAATGGAAAGGGCAATAAGGAACCAATTTTCCACCTGGTGACAACTGGCTGGAGTTGAGGAGAGACAGGGCCTGTGCTCTCCAGTCCAGCTCACTTTCCCCACCCACTCTGGTCTCCTAGACTGCACCGTTCTGCTCATTTGGGTAATTTGCCACCCTTGTTTTATGGCCCTTTCACCTCCATAGGAAAACCTACTGCATACAGTCCATTTGCTATCTCTGTGGGATTTGCAATGGCCCCATAATGCCATGTCTGCTGTTGCAGACTAGAGGCGTCTCTGATGTTATTTACAATCCAAGTTACCTTCTTGTGTCTTCACCTTGAGGCCTGGGCCTGAAGAAGCTGGGAGCTCTGCTGCAAGCTCATTTACCCCCTGAAGACTGGAAGCTATTTCAAGCTCCAAAGAGATCTGAAGAACCCTTGACATACTCCTGATCGTTCAGGACGAAGATTTTTGTTCTGTTTTGTTTTATTTTGCCTTGCTTTGTTTTGCCTTGTTTTTGTAGGACCGATCGATTGACTCAGCTAATTTGGCTTTCAATGAGCATCACAGTCAGATAAATGTTTTCATAAGGGTAGACTCTGTGGGGTCACAAGTGCAGTCTTTGCAGCCACACCAGGGCCAGTGTGTATGTATGCACGCAATCAGCCGGCAAAGGAGCATCAGCAGATCCCAGCAGGACAATTATTTTCAGTTAATGAGGGATCATGGCATTTGCTTTCTCTCCAGAAGTCACGACTGTGGCCAAGAACTTGTTTTGTCAAGGAGCCAGACCTGCTGACAGGTTTCAGAAAAGCTCAAGGAATGGTAACCTTCTCTCCAAGGCAGAAAAAACAGATAAACATCAACTTTAGTGGACTGGAAGTGCAATTGCAGGTGGAAAATGATTTTGACCCTTCATTAATCAAAGGACCCACTAAATGATGCTTTAAAAGCATTTGTGGTTTTTATTCACCCCCTCACTCCAGACTGAAATTAAGCCAGGGATCTTTATGCAAAGAAAATATTAGAAGTTTACAGGTCAGGTCAAAAAGCCCTCGTTGTCATTACTGACAGCCCCAAACGTTTAAGACTGAACCATGATGAGCACATCCACGGGAAAATATTTAATGAATACAAGGTTCTGGCGGAGAATCTGATAATAATCATCTCCACACAATCTAGAAGAACTCAGATATCTGAAAGTTAGACTCGACGTTACAGGCTGTTCTTCTTCAAGGTATTTATGAGCGGACTTCCACCAACCAAAATAAGTCCTGGTTAACCTTACAATGAGTTATCACGGCAATTAGGTCCAGTGGCACAGATTTTTTTTTCTCAAATGCCACCTCCCCTGTGAAGCCCTTTTTGATCTCAAGGGCAGCAATAGTCACCCTCCTCTCTTCTTCTGAAATACCTAATACTTATGTCCACTAGGATACTTATGATGCATCTTATTTCCAAGATTTGAGAGCTCATCCTTGCATCCCTGTGACCTGGCACAACACTGCAGGATTTTTATAGATCGTTTGTGAAAGGTAGGAGGAAAAGAAGGAAGGGAAGAGGGAGGGAGAAGGAATGGGAGGAAACATGGACACTTAGCATTCCTTAACCGAGGGTCTGAGCCGCTCTTCCTGGGTCTTGGCACATTGCTTCCTGTGCCTTGAGTGTGCTTCCCACTTTCTTAGACTAGTGCACTCTTGTCATCTCTCCAGATAGTTCAAAACTCACTTCTTTCAGGAAGCCTTCGTGCGTCCCTCCCCCACCTGCCCCACATGAGTTCTCATCTCTCCCATTCATGATGTTGTCTGTCATGGTGATCATGTATCTCCCTGCTAAATTGTGGGCAACTTTAGACCAAGGATTTCCTTCCGTTCCTTCAATTTCCACTAGGAGTTCCTGGCATAGGGGCTTAATAAATATTTGTTAAATGAGTAAATTGATAAATGGAAGTCCCTAACCCTTGCACATTAACCAAAAGGGTGCCTATCTTAAATTCCAAAAGTGACTTAAGAATTCCATTGTGAGGGGCACCTGGGTGGCTCAGTCGGTTAAGCGTCTGCCTTCCGCTCAGGTGATGACCCCGGGGTCCTGGGATCCAGCCCCAGGTGGGGGGGTCCCTGCTCAGTGGAGAATCTGCCCCTGCGCCTCCCTCTCCCACTCCCCTCCCTCAGCCCCTCCCCCTGCTCGTGTGCTCTCAAATAAATAAAATCTTTAAAAAAAAAAGAATTCCATTGTGAGCATATGGATTATCTACTTAATTATTCACATCCAAGTTTTAACTGTAGGGCTGCTGTTCTGTGTCTAGGGAGTTTCTGGTTTCAGACCACCTTTCTCAGTCAGTATCCAAGGGAGCATGGGGGAGAAATCAGTTCAATGTCAACCTCAAAAACAGAATGACTTAAAGGAAAACGCATCAAAAAAATCAGATAATTCTTTTAAAGTCAAACTTAAATGATACTCTTACGTGCTTTCTGGTTTAAAGTATGATATTTCTGCTATTTTAAAGTGTTTCTGTATTTCTTTTTTTACAAGAAATGACATAGAAACAAATGAATTATGGTGAATGGACATAAAATTTCCGTAAGATTATTCAGCTTGGATAGAAGAGGCTCTTGGAGGGGAATCTTAAGGGGACTGAGAAGATAAGCTGATGATGGCTGGAAAAATAAGCAAGGGTGACACTATGAAAGGCAGGGAGAAGTTTCAGCCACACTATTAAGTTTGAACTTCATCCTAGAGGAGATGAAGAGCCCCTGTGAACTTCCAGCAGAAGAACGATGTGTTCAGATCAACCTCTTTGCATGTCAGCGTGCCAGATGTACGTGAGTTACCTGTGTCTGCTGAGGCCAAACCAAGGATGGAGGAGACAGACCGAAAGACATTTGTAAAGAAGGAGTATCATTTGGTGACCAATCCCATATGAGGTGTGAGGAAACTCCTTCCTTCGAATGTTTTTGATAAAACGATTTGTATAACCAAATACTTCTATTTTCTTTATAGCTTGATTGTAAATTTGGTACCAGGTCAAAAGTGTGGATCTTATTACTAGCCATCCCCTTTAGATGCAGAAGAGAGACACTAAAGAAAAAAAAACTGATAATGGTATGATCCTAAGGTGGGTTTTTTCCCCCCTGATTTATAAGAGGCAGAGCATTTCCAATAAATCTAATGAAACTGAATTCTAATCAGGAATAGGTTTCTCATGAATCAGAGATTTTATTTTGCTCCATTGACTGCTTAAATTTTCCGTGAGCCTTTGATTGAGAAGCCAGTGCTAAAACTCTTGACATCGGGCACATGGCCATTGATTCAACACAAGATAACACAAAAAAGGGGGCCAAAGAAAATTGATCAAAGTGTAAAGCTACAACAGTCTACATTAAGAAAGATTTTAATACACACTTGACCAAAAGATGCATACAATGACTACTGAATCTCCATTCATAGGCAGCCAACGAAATTATGAATGAATTTATTAACTTCAAACAAAACTTCAGGTTGTACACTTAAAAAATTACAAACCATTTAAAAATGAAAATTAACAATGGAAGCAACAATGACTATAAAATATGATGGGGTGACTTGAAAGAAAGGTTCAAGTATTGTTTGTAAAGTTCTTCAGACACTGGAGTCTTTGAGAAGTTTGTGCATTTCCCATCTTTGCATAGTAAAAACAAAAACGAAAACAAAAAACATACTACTTGGTAAAACTCCACAGCTCTATGTGATTCATGTTTCATAACATGCACCTATGTGTACTGCTCATTTATCTAATAGGAGTAGCACTAATTCAGTGGGCTCATGCAGTATCCCAGGTGAGCAATGAAGTTAGCGCACACCTCCTCATCCAGGTGTCGTTAATTAATGCAGCAAAGAAGAGCAGATGAAATGGGAACTTGTCACCACTTAACACTAACTCTTGTTGGGTAACAGTGAGACGGCAATACGCTTATGCTTTGAGCTCAAATTAATAAAAAGGACTACTCTCACCACAAAAATCAGCAAACGAACGGCATGTGCAAGAGAAAAGACAGCAAAGAGTTCAGAAAGACATAACCGAGTACCACCAAAAATAATTATAATCCATTGTTTACGGTTGGTATGGGTGCATTATCTTTCATCTTCATACACAGGCAGCTTAAAGCTTGTGTATTTTACATATACACACAGATAATTTAACATTGGAACATAGGTTCAGTTACCTAGGAGACTGCCAGTGTAACAAACAGTTACACCGACATTTGCCATTATGTACATAATATTTGGGGACCACTGTGGTCTGATTTAAAACGTAACATCGCACACTTACAATGTTGTCTGTGAAATGCTCGAAAGTTAATAATGGAGATTTAAGTTGTTTTGTAACCACCATGGTTTTGGTTCTGTGAAGTCACCCGTGGTGCCTCCGGAAGAGCAGGGAAATGTGTGTGGTGCACTCAGGAACAGGTGGAGCAGGATCTAGCAACAAAGACAATACAGTGACAGGAAGAGATGCCAAGTAATCTGAGTTTCCTCTAGGCTGAAAGGGCCGTTGCCACTAGGTGGAGGGGTACAGCCTGTGTCTCATGAAGCCAAGAATAAGGCTGATAAACCTTGTAGATAGCCCTGTTGTTACAATATAAATATACAGCTAGTTCTAGAGAAAGACTGCGGACCTGGGTAGCACCTAGTACTCAGAGAGCAGTAACAGGATTAAGATGTTAGGTGAGTTCAGCATACTGAAATTAAGGTTTCTGCTCTATGACTGTGATACTGCCGCAATTAAATATACCCGGGGGGAGAAAAAAACCCACAGTTTTAAGCAGTACACTTTTAGCACATTATCGCAAAAACTGTGAGACTGGTGTCATGAATCTTGCTGGAAAGGGACTGAAAGCCAAATCTAGCAACTCATTTGGTTGTCATGAAGTGAACAGTAGGATGGCGTGTCCCGTTCCTGAAAAGGGGACGTTAGAGAAGTGCAGGTTCTCAGGGTGGGGGCTTCAGGAAAGCTCATCTCTAAGTGGGTGCTGACTGAAGGACTCACGTACAAGTTTCTACATTCAAAACCAAGTCAGGACCAGATTTCTTTATTCATGTATATACTGAACACTTGAACGGAAGCTATCTTGATCCTAAATGGAAGAAGAAAGCGGTGCCGGTGAAGGAAACTCGGAGGGACGTGGGAACCCAGATTACATCTGCACATCTGCCTGGAGGCAAAATTAGATCACGAATTTGTGAGTAGTAGAATCCCATCACACTCCAGAACATCCCACAGACCAGTCACACACTACGGGCCCCCAACAAGATTTGTGGAAAATGCAACACACAGATGTAAAGCCCACGAGAGCCACGCTCACGGGAAAGCAGCCACGGCTTCTGCGTCCATTAGCAGCTTGCCGCTGGGGCTCCACCACCTGTATCTCGAGGCGGGAAGATGAGGCATGAATGAGATATTGACAATAATCGATGTGAATAAAATGAAAAGCCTAACTTCCCCCCCACACCCAGTTTTTTAACATTGAAAAGTTATTTTTTAATTTAAGGCTTTAAGTTTATCCTCCTTTCACATTAAAGACAGGGAAAGAAAACTGTCAAAAACCAAAAACGCAAATCATGAGCTTGGCACTTTTGTGATTCATACGAGAGGGTGTCTACTTTCTTACATTATATACATACATTTATAATGACATCAAAAAATGTTAGACTTGTCAGTACATATATCTGCATTTACATAATTTTTGTGTTTTTAATATGGGTTATTTAGTTGTTTGTGTCCCCCCTGCCCCGCTTTTGCATATTTTTGGTTTCAAGCATTTCATTTCGTTCAAGCATTTCCTTGTTAACTTGCACCTGTTTTGTGCCCAAACTCCCTGCATCTGTGGCTACATCTGTCTTTTTGAAGCAAGCCTCCAAATCACTGAACAACGCATTATCAGAGAAGAGAGAGAGAAAACAGTGAAAAGAACCCAAAAGATGGGGAGCAAACAATAAACTCAAATCTACAGAGAACCTTTACAAGAAAAATATTCCGGTACAGACAAGTGAAAATGATGTGTCAAAATCTCTTATTTCCATATTTACATTTATAAAAGAACTATACAATAGCATCATTGTTCAAATTCCAGCTCCCATTTCCAAAGGATGCTTGGTCCAGGCAAACACACGAGGGGAAAGGGACTCAACAAGAGCAGGGGTCCGTGGAGTCTCTCGTGGCCCGGTATAGATGAGGGGGTGAGGGCCAGGCAACCTCCGCGTGTTCCTGGGCCATCTTCACCTTGGGAATTCAGCTGCAGGTTTTGCTGTGGATTGGCTTGCTAGCTGCTTGTTGCAGATATGCCATGCGGATTTTACCCTTTTGAAAATTAGATCTTCATGCCACTGGAGTGTGTCATTGGTAGGAAAAGAAAAAAAAATCATGCCAAATCATTTAGAAGATATTATGTGCCAGCAGGCTGAGGAAAGGAAAAAAATCATTTGCTATTTTTTAATGGTTCTTTTATTGCACTTAATTTTTTGTTGTTCCTTCTTCCTTTAGTTAGAAAAAAAAAAAGGTTCTGAAATAGTTCTTTTTATAACATTGTCTTTTATCCCCTTTTCTTGACAGGTGGTGAGAGGGGTTCTTTGAAATTATTTCCCCAAAGCACAGTTTCCTTTTACCCCATCCCTGTCCCCCAACTTCAGTCCTGTGGTCATTAACCACCCGGCGGTCTTGCTTACAGACTTAACAGTTCCAGCAAGGGTGCAGCGGGTAAGTCTCACCCAGAATCCAACAGTGTGAGGCACCGCTCACCCGCTGCCACGGCCTCAGATGGGGCCTTGCTGAGTGGGATCGAACCTCCTCTTCTTGACATTTCTTCCAGAGATGCAGGCAGAGAGGGAAAAATCCACACTATTAATCAGATCATGATGAGAGGAGGGTGATGATAATGACAACAACACTAGTTCCAGAGCAAAGTAATCAACTCACACGGGGGCAGACTTCCCAAAATAACTGGAGGTACAGAACAGCTCACACGTTTGAATGTCTTTACAACATCTCCACTAGAGTACAGCCATTTGTAAAGACCAAAAGAAGCTTCGAGTTGTGCATTTTAAATCCCTGAAAGCCTCCGCAGTCCAACTGGTCTCTTATTTCGGAAGTAAAGGACATGGGCTAATTTTAACCAGACGAACATGACAGGAAGGGTTCTTCCGACATTCCAGGGGGCTACTAGGGGAGCTCCGCAAAACTCTGAAGGGCTCCTAGCTGCCTCCTTCCACCACTTGAGAGTTCTTTATCAGTGGATCGGCCTTCGCCATGAGGGCAAAGAGCTATGTTCTACCCAGTTATCTTGCTGCCTTGATGTGTGAGCTCTTACTCCACCATGGAACAAGCATTTTTCATATCTAACAAGTTGAAAACCAGAGTGCACGGTAAGACGGTACACTCCAAGGAGAATGGACACAGGCTCGGGTTAGTTAAGCAAATGCAGCAGTTAAGCTTAGTGGAAATAAGCAAGTTAAAATGCCTTGCTCACAGTGTCCAGTCTCCTAAAAAGTGGTTCCTATGTTGAGAAAGAGAAAAAGAAAAGAACCAGCAAGACATTACAAGGCAACAACAGAAGTTGGTTGCAACCTCCCCATGGTCTGGCTTCATGTGGGGCATCAAGCAAGGGGGCTCATGCATTTAGTCTGCGCACTGGGCGGGTGCAACGCTGCCACCAGGCATCATGCAAGACTGGAGCCCGAGGAGTCCCCGAGATCCCTCTCTCCCCTGCCCACTCAGGGCCGGCTGGACACCCTTTCAGCCCTAAGTGCCAAAAAATTATAGTGTGTTCCTCCCCTCCACCATGTAATTCAAAATAAAAACAATACCAAAGCTCAAAATATGTATAAAGGCATCCCGCAAAAGTTCTCATTTCTCCCAAGATGACCACATTGATACTTCTCTTTTGAAAGAACAAAAATTGAAAAAAAAAATAAATCTTTAAAGAAAATCTCTTTTCTTTTAAAAGGTTTCATTAAAAATGGCTTCATTAATGGCCTAAGCCTGTGGTTTGTTGGCCTAGCAGATAATCCATTGATGCAAACACTATTTGCAACAGGGCTACTTCCTTTTTTCCCCAGCCCCTGTCACCTCCAACCACCCTCTTTTGAAAGCAGGCATTATGGCTGCTTTGGGATCCAAAGGGGA
The DNA here is from genome assembly GCF_009762305.2 of Zalophus californianus. NCBI lineage: Eukaryota > Metazoa > Chordata > Mammalia > Carnivora > Otariidae > Zalophus > Zalophus californianus. Next base: position 166,037,207 of record NC_045597.1, on the reverse strand, counting down.
CATCTCCCATAATGCATCTGGCACAGAGTTCGTTTGCTTCAGAGCACAGCACCTGTGCCTACTACCCACACTCACAGCCCTTAAGGGTAAGTGTGTAAGAAACAACTCTCCTCGTGAGTCAGATGGCGAAAAACAAGGACTGCCTGACCTTGCCAAATGACCCTGAAGGACCAGGGACTCCAACCAATTTAGCTATCTATTGCTGGAACTGGAGAGAAATGCAAAACTAATGTCCCCTCAATTAAAAACGAATATAGAGGAAAGATCGAGCCAGCTAGGGCTGTGCATGTAAACGACTATATTGCTCACATCTAAATTCCCTTATTCAAATTCAGGGAATGGCAGATAAATAGCCATGTCCGAGGTCTTAACTGCAATCCAGTCCATTTTTAAATGGAGATAGGACTTTCCATTTCAGCCTGGAATACAGTCAACCTCCAGTGTCCAAAAGCTTGTGCTCCAAAGTCAGTGTTGGAAGTTTAGATTGCGTTATTTTAAAGAAAATCTATTTTACAGGGTGAATGCATTCCCAGGCCAGACCAGGAGGCCATGCCACCCTGTAGAACCCTGTATTTCTGCGGGAAAGTGGACTCTGAATAACAACAGGGCACTACATTTCCTCCACAGACATCCCAGCAGAAGGAAGGCAGGGCCCTGTGATAAGGACAGAGAGGGACCCTCCCGTGGCAGGCTGACTGGGAGGGCTCCTCACGTATCAACTGCAAAACTACCACAGTGACTTGCGAGAACTCACCATATACTGAGAACTGCCTGCCCTGAATTTTCTACAGGAAAAAAAATCTTTTCTTTCCATTTTAATGTGAAAGCGCAACTATCACAGGTAGATGTTCGCTGCCTCCCTTCCACAAGTGTTTCATGTGAATTCCCTCCGCTCACTAGAATTGGGAAGGCAACGATCTTTCTCATCATAACCCGTGAGGTATTTCTGGATCATTATACAATATTAGCATAACCCATAAGCTTTGCATTGACCCAGTTTTCATAAATCTTTATGTCTGAAAAACCTATACTTTTGTGTACAATATATGTTATATGTATATACATCTATACAAAATTAAAACAAAGCTCTTCAGGTAACAACAGGCATCTCCGGTTTATAAGGCCTTTAGTTCTTTCAAGGGTATATATTTACTCACTGCTATCACCTTCTTCTCTTTCCACAGTGAGTCGTCACTCACCCTCCCTCAACCCCTCCTAGGCCACCTTTGACAGCGTTCACTTCCCTAGAGGGCTGAGTCAGGGAGCTGACCTTGGGTCTTCCTGGCCAGCCTGCTAGGTCTGAGTGAGAAAGTGCCTAACCCAGGAGCTACAGGACTTAAGGGAATTAGGCTCCTGTTTCCCACTGGGATATGGTCATGGAATTCAGATAAGCAGCAGCTTGGTTTTCCTCATAGAAACACTAGCTACAGTTGATTCCACTTCCTAATTCTACAAAAATCAGAAACAAAAGACATTTACTCTTTTGAGAAAACATAATTAGCAATATTAAATTCCTTCCAAATTTCATCCAACTTGACATTCAAAATTGCAACTTTCCTTGTGATAAACCCAGATATGATCCTTTACATATCATTTATGTGAGTACCTTTTCTTTAGCATGTCCTCTGAAATGGAACACAGCAGGCCAAACAGAATTGCTTATGGTCAAAATCAGGCTCAGTAAGAACTTGTAACCCAAGTTAACTTCTCATAGAGAGGAAATCATGGTTACTATGCAGACTTATTAAAGTAACGCTTTTAATGTCAAGAGCAGCTCTGCCATGCGTATGACCACTGCTGCCACTGAATTACGTTGAGAACAAGTGGTGGGAAGTGGGACATGGTGATAGAACTCCATAGTCTGAGGCATGGAAACATGGCTGGAAGAGCTCAAGACTCATCCCCCAATCCAGTCAACAAACTATGTCACTGTTACCTTCAAGTTCTTTAACTATTATCACCTAGAATTTCTCTTTCTGACCACCAACGTTTATGGTGTTCACATACTTCATAGTCATGTAAAATAACTGCATTGCTCCCATCTCATTCCTATATTCACATTTAGGGAATGTCCAATAAAAAAAAAAAAAAAACCACGTCCAGGGTGGGACCCGCAATTCTGTTCATTTTCAAATGGAAACATGAAATCTTCTTTTCATGTATTTGTTACCTTTCCTAAGATTTAGAGATGATGCTACTAAAATGATCCTCCATCTACTTGATTTTGCTAATGTCTAGTAAAGCAACAGCCCTAAAAATCAAATCAAGCAGCATTACTGTTCAAAACTGAACAGAGGCTGTGAGTCTTCATGAGTCAACCAGGACCAAGGCTTGCAATACTCTGCAGCACACTCCCTAGCTTTACTCTGTGTGTGCAGGTGATGGAGAGGGCTTGTAAATGGATGCAGATTTGGGGGGAAAAGTTGGACAAATCAGTGTGCCAAGAACCTGTCTTCATTTTTCACAGGATTTCTCAGAGTACTAATGCTCCAAAGACTGGGAATCCATAAACTAACCACTTCTGGAGTATGGGATTAACTGGTTACCACACATTACCCCATGTATCAGACTATGTTCAGTGAAATAACCTACCAAATAAAGCATTTCTTTTTCTTCTCGGGAGTTCTACAACATTGCTTATGGAAGTCTTGTTTGCATTAAGCAAAGCTTGCAGACTCTGTTATTCTGCTAGAAAGATGTCATCTAGACTTATATTGTTTTTTATCACAATTATCTTGACCAAACTTCATTATCACTTATTCACAAGGTGCACACAGTCACACACACGCATGCACACTCACAAAAACTCATGCTTTTTACCACCTATTTCAGAGGAAATATGGCTTAAGAAAAAAATCTATGGAGAATGGCAGACACTGTCAGGGGTCAGAGCATAGCTGTTTGCTCATTTATACTTGAACGGGTCATGTATGGTATGACACTTCTTCCACACTTAAATAACTCGCAGTGTTCCACCCCAAGAAATGTGACTTTAGGAAAAAGCAATACTTCCCATGAGCAGTTAGTAAGTTTTTCTTTAACCTAAAAGGTTATGGACCCTCCAAATCCTCAGGCGACTTTGCTACTTGCTTTGCTTTTCTCTTCTAGTAAAACACAGTTCCAGGAAGGATTTCCAATGACAGTATTTAGAGCAATCTCTTTTACAAACTATTTTCTACTTCTGATCCTAAATGACTCTCTTTTGTATTTACATTGAACTCAATGAAAAACTCAGAGACTTTCAGTTCAATTAGCAAATAACTTCTAGACCAATAGTCTCCAAAACCGCCCAAGTGGGGGGGAACCTAACCTGCATCATTGGGCACCCAAAGCCTTTTTTTGCAAAGTAGAAGTAGTTATTTGACGTTTAATATAAACCACATGGCTACTCTTAAAATCTAAAGCAAATTCAGATCCTCAGAGAGCAACCAATAGTCATCACGAAGAGCAGTGGATCCTCCAAGTTTAAACTCCTAACATTCAAGAATTATTCTGTGCTTTAGGCCATAAGTATACTTCACATTATTATGTGCTTCCCTACAACATCTTCCTCTGCCGTAACCGTTAGGGTCACAGGGCATGGGAAGGGGCATTGGCTTAGCACAGCAGTACGCATGTCTACACAGTAGTCCCCACTCAGCAGTCACCAGAGGCTGTTTCTCACCTCACTAGGTGTCCATCTCCCCTTCCTCTTCTCTGTTCTTCTGATGATTAGACATGTCTCTCAGATATAAATAATCTGCACAGGGCCTAATCCACTTACATACACAGGGATAAAAGTTTTTCCATTTTTCCCCAAAGAAACATGCAATTCAAGCTGTGCGCTAGGCCAGGCCACTGTTTTGAGGTCCTGCTACAGAACAGTGCTCTTGTCTCCAAAGGCCAAGATGGTCACAATTTGGCATTGTGTGTGGCTGGATAGCAGAAGATGCACAGGACTGTTTTCCAGGCCTTGAAACGGAGGCTTCCTGATGCCAAGAAGGCTTAAGCTTGTGCACAAGCCAAATTTATTTTTCTTGAAGCATATTGATGAAAAAGTTCAAGGGAGCATTATGAAATAATAACAGATCATGGAACTACCATAATGCGCAATGACTTTTTTACAGTAATATGGCATTAAGAAAAATTTTTGCTTGAATTAGGCCAGCCGAAACCAAACAACAACAACAACAATATATATGTCTTTTGTTGTTGTTGTTGTTGTTAGGTACCCTGAGTGACTCATTATCCGGGCAATGGTTTGTTAAAACCACAGTCAGAAATTCAAATTTGAGTTGCCCATTTTGTGTGTGTTTTTGAAAACATAATGATGCCAAAACTACTGTTTCAGCAAACAAGTTCAAGGTTACAAATATCTCTGTAGAAAGGAAGTACCGTCTGATAACAACTTTCCAAGTTGAAGCCACTCAACAATATGTAGGCTTACTCATTAAATCTTAATATGGTAACAAAATTAGCAGAAAATGTTGAATGTATTTAAATCATCGTGTGGTTTGTTTTTCCTTCATAATCAGTTTCTAATAACATTTTATCTGGTTTCAATATTTTGAATTCGGGATTCAAAATGTAAAATAGCATAAAGTTCATAATGAATGCAATTATTCAGATAATCCAAGTAAAAAACTTCCTCTATTGAGTAACCAGATGGAGGCAAAGTGGGCTTTGAATTTAGGTAATGGTCTTATTTCCCACTTAAATTTGTTTCTATAGATCTGGTTGGAACTTAATTTATCACAGGGAGTATTTGTCAAAGGAAGTCTTATCTACAAATCATAATAATCAAGCCACCACAGTATGAAAAGATATAAAAATTAATTATCCAATGAATCTGAGCTATGAAAACACCTAAACCTGATAAGTTAGCTTTACAAATTTTGATCATAATTAAGGTTGATTTGTGAATATCTGCCATGTGTATTTGAACAAACTTAGTTCAGTGATCAATGCAAGGTCCAAACTAAAATGTCACTATGGAAACATACCAGTTAATTTGCAGTTAATTAGAAAATATTTAAGTATCACAAAGCCACAGATCTCAAATTCCAATGTGAAACCAATTCAACTAGTTAGGGAATTAATAAAATTTTTTAAATCTATTTTTTATAAAATAATGAAGCTTTTCAAATCACAAAGCTACGTATAATGTGTTATGTGTGAAAAATAATGAACAAATAGTTACTTAGGTTGTGCAAACCTCAACATGTCAGTGGAACATAAACCAATTTTAAACAGATACAAAGGATTTATAGCCACTTATTTCCAACTATCTCTTTTCCCAATTATCCTGTATAAAAAACATTATCTCAGGATGTTTGCTCCTAAAAGCTGGAGTGTCTTCTCCTGAAGAACCTCTACTTTGTTCTCCTGAAGCTCGGGCACGTGAAAGACTTCTACATTTCCTGTTCTCCCACTAGCCTGAAGATGACATTTGAGGTTCCAGGTTTCTTCTTTCCTAACCCATTTCTCAATAAAAATAGTTACTTGTAGCAGTTCACCGTTAAACCTTGCAATCTTGTAGCAGGAACTCAAAACTTGGTTATGTAAGCAGAAAAGAGAAGTGCCAGAGCCACTGAGAAGCAGACATGCGCCGTTGCTTACTTAAATCCCCATCCTGTGCCCCCAAGGACAATAGCTGCTACCAGGATGGCACCAGCGATGGAGCCTATTATGAGATTGGTGGCACTAGGACCTGTGACAAAGGATCATGGGAAGAAAGTCATATGAGCCAACGACTGTCGTTACCACAAGGGAAAGGCAGTTAAGCGGTTTTAGGAAGTAAATACCCTGCATTAAAAAAAAAATTGCTAAACACTTCAATCGCCTTTATTGACTTAGCTTAATTGCACTTCTGATGCTACTGCTTGGAGAGGAATTGCCTCTACGTCTAAAGCTTCTGCACCACTGACAATTAAGTTCCTTTAAATTCAACTTCCACAGAGTTCGAAGTGAATGCGCCCCAACGGCCGGCACTGCCCATCTTTCTTCTCCTCCTCCTTCCCAATATCATGAATCAAACAAGCAAAAGAGCACATCAAGAACACAGACGCATTAGAATTAGCTCTACCTGACTGGCCAATGAGGGCAGGAAAAGAGGGGGAAATATTCTAATCAAGTGCTCTTTCAAGCCCCACACCAAGTGTTTTTGTTTTTTTTTTTTTTTAATCTCCCACGTGGAAACAGTACACATTTAAAAGTCAGAAGGAGGTTACTAATAAAGATCTGCTCTTGAAGCTTCGCTCTCAGAGATGCATTTCTTCACTGTACGGATCCATACAGTGTTGAAACAATGGCAGGCAGTTTCCAAAGGCAAGAGAGGGAGGAAGCATAAAATTCATCTGGGGAATTCTGTGGGAAATGGAAAAAAGATTCTGCAGGTTCAATTGAGACTATCTTTCAAGTTCCCATTTGCAAGTTGAGGCTTAGAGATAGATTTTAAAAAGGGAGCAGAAAGGACAGCAAGACAGAAAACACAAGGTGGAGTTTCCATCTATTGTTTGAGTCACAGGTGATACACACAGGACAGCACATCCTCTTCACTCACACGGGAAAATGCCTTAGCTCTCGAGTTTTCAGTGTAAGCAACATTGACTTTAGTACAAGAATTATTTTAAATATCACATCCCTCAGGATGCTAATACATAGGTACAGGGCTCCTAACAGCAAAATACTTCCAGTCCTAACTGAATGTCCTGTTCCGGAAGTCAAAAAGCCACTTTTGGTATTTTCCCTAAACCCCTCGACTTTGTGAATATATTCATTTCTCTGTAAAAAATTCTCTTTTCTGCTCACATTGGTCCCCTGAACTGTGTACATAAATGGATGCCACTTTGAGCCCCTCTAAAATTGTGTGTATCACATGTTTTTAACTCGGAGACCACCCAGTGCTTGTGAGGGTGAGTAGAAAGGTGGGGGACAGCTGCAGTGGGAGTTGGGGAAGTGGTCTCTTCAGGCTTGTGGGCTCGTGACACGTTCTTAAGACTAACCACTGAGGTCCTACGGAACACACATCTCAGTGGCCTTCAAAAATGCACAAATAATAACAACTAGTAATGAGAGCAAGAAAAGCAGGCTGGCTACTCTGCATTGAGCACTTACTATGTGCCAGGTGTGGTTTGAAGCACGTGACAAATATTAGCTCACTGGATCCTCACAAAAACCATACGAGGTAGGAATTATGACTATCTCTGTTTAAGAGAAGAAACAGTGGCTTCTAGAATGTAGTGACAGAGGCAAGGTTTGAAGACTGATTTGTCTTTGAAGCTTATGCTATAAATCAAGGGTCAAGAAGCTATAGCCCACTGGCCAAATCTGGCCCCACTTCCTGTTTTTGCGAAGAAATTTGATTGGAAGACAGCCACACTCGTCAGTGTGCATGTTGTTTACAAGTTGCTTTTGTGCTAAGACAGCAGAGTCACAAGGTTGTGGCAAACATCCTGTGACCTGCAAAGTCAAAACTATTTACCTACTGGCCCCTTACAGAAAGTTTGCAAACCCCTGCTCCTAATGAAACATTCCATTTATATGTATTTCCTTTCCACACTTTAATAAGGAAACACATTTTGAAACAAACACTGAGAAAATATTTATATTTCCGTGTACATTATGCTTTAGGCATGATTTGCACTTTACTAGCTCAGAAAACAGGCTGGGATTAGAATCAATACATAATTCATGAGAAATGATTCCTGATTTACCATTATAAACTAAGGAGTAGAAATAAAAGCCCCCACTCCCACCCCCCCAAAAATCCCAAACACACAAAAAAACCCAAACCTTCTGTTCATGGAATCCTTAGTGACTAGATGAACATGACACTATCAGCTAAGCTAGGAAGTATTAAAACCATTTGTATTGTGCTATTGTGGATTTTTAAAAAATTATATTTATGATTTAGCAATTATGGCAAAATTTAGAAATCGAAGGAAAACAATCAGCTAATAAACAAAAATAGTGCATCAAGCAAGGATAATAAATAACAAATCCATTTTTAGGAAAAAAATACACTTATAGGGACTTACCTGTCACAACCAGAAATAGGCACAAACCAAGGGAAGGGAGGGTGAGAACAAAGCCTGGTACCAAGGACCATGCTTTACAACGAATGCCTTGGGGTTTGCCTATGTCTAAGGCTCAAAGGGAAAATTATTAAAATTCATCCCTTAGTTGGTACACTGCAGCACATCACAATTATGGTCAATAAATAATCTAAAAAACACCATTGGAATGATTTTTTTTTTTTTTTTTTTTTAGAAAACTACCTTTCTTCAAGGAGGACTTTCATATAAATGTATATGTAAAATTTCCCCTGGAAAAGGAATGTTACTTCTATATATAATCCAGTCAGCAGATCCAAGGTGAGATTTTACAAGACAGAGTTTGTTTTTTCTAAAGATGTTACCTCTACCATACTATTTTTTTTTCTAACAAGTAAAGAAAAACAGAATAGCTTTTCCAGTGTTTCTAGCTGCCCTGAGTTAACTAGCTTCACAGTCCCTACCAGTGGGATGTTGAGTGAGCAGATGCAAGTCTAGTCAAAGTCCTCCAAACCAAGGGAGAGAAGGTTCAGGTAATCTTCAACACAGAGCAGGACCTTCAGGCCTGCATCCCTCTTAACTGCTGTTTTAGTGCCTGGGTCTCCCAGGCCCCGAATGGAAGAGCATCCATGGGCTGTAATTACTGGGACTAAGGAGGAATGTGTGTAATAGGATCAACATGCCCATAGTTTGGACCAGTTGAGTAGAGGGTATTCGGTGATGCTAGTACTCCATCCCTGGGCCACTGGGAAGTGTTACCACCACCCCCGTGAACACAAAGATAGCACATGAAGGGTATTTCTGTCGTCTATAAATGTTCTCTGGAATTAGAGAGAGAGGGGAAAATCGCAATACTCTTTTGGTCTACAGATTTGCAACCTCATGAAAGCAATATCCTGTGGAGAACTGACAGCTATTCTGAGGATGTGAATCAAGGATAGAGCAACCTAAATAGAGGTGCAAGAAGAGTTTATATTTCTGTGAAGGATCAACAGGCAAGAGATGCAGAATTTACTTATTAATGCACTGGCTATTTTTAAGACAAACCACCAGACAATTTGCCACTATTCACTGAAGGTTTTGCAGGTTTGGATAAATATCGCTTTCTTCTTCATACTGTTAGGTCCCAAATATTTATGTAAACTTCTAATTTGAATTATCTATTTTATGTGAAAAAAAAAAGGCAATATCCTACATATCTTCTTTAAAAAAATTAAGCCAAAGCTTCCCCTATCACTTTGAGTGGAAAAGATATTAGTGACTATCATTCAGATTATCTTAAAAAAAAGCTACAACTGTTGATAATTCCTAGTTGGATATGCGGATCTATTTGGTGAAGATCATATTCATTAAAGGAATCCTAAAGAAACACTCATATAAAAGCTTTTTTTTGCCAATAAAAAATAATGAAAATAAAAGGTCTGTATCTTAAAATGACTTTTACAAGCAGAGGAGCAATGGAAGCTTTTGGACCATCGTCTTAATTGTGAAGATATCATAAGCACCCCAGTATTATTTTATGCCCCACATTGTTCCAGACAGGAGAAGGTTCTTCACTGCACGAGAAAAACCACACGACACAAACACATCCAAATCACACCACAAGTTGCACTAGCATGGAAAATACATCAACAAGACAACACATGGTAGGGGCCAGGTACCAAGGGTCAGCTCACACACCAGGAACCAAACAGAAACACTCTGAAACTCACAAAGATGCTTACTCTATTCCCCACCCTGTGCCTCCAAAAATCACCCCCAGGGCCAGAATGGTGCCTGCCACAGCACCTATTAGCCTGCTTGTGGCCATGTTCACTGTGTGGAGGGAAAACGGAGATTTTTTTTAACATAGGATATCAATTACACACTGATTTTGCTAACACACAAAATAATCTATGTAGGAAATGCTTTGAGAGTCAGTTAAATACTGACATATTTCCTTTAAGATTTGAAATGAAGGTCTACATATATGCTAAGGATATTATACCTGAGGATAATTTTGATAATTTTGAGGATAATTAAACTTCAAACTCCACAAACCCTTCTTAAAAACATCATCTCTTATCAATACTCTTCAACACATAAATAATCTAATTGGAGTTAGAGTTCCTACAAGGAAGGAGTTGGAATTAAAATGTCACTTAAATTGCATAACAGCAAGTCTGGATTTTAATTACAAAGTAACAAACCATTAGTATACTTTATAAACTTCTCAAACTGCAAAATATGCCTCAGACGCTACGTGTTTTTAAAATTCCGAACTTTTTATCCAATTTTGTGAAAATTCTTAAAATTTAAAACATAGTATCTTTAAAATTAAGTGTATTTTCACCTGGAAGAGTGTATTTCACATAACTCTGCAATGTTTGGGCTTCTGTCCTGGTAGTTGGGCATTTAGGTGTTTTTTGTTTACAGTTTCCAGGGCATAAACTATTCACTGAGAGAGAGTTAGGGTCGCCCGGAAACTCTGGACCGCCCAGTGGTAGATTACTGAGTGGAGACACTCCATCCCCGCACCTCACCCCTTTCATGCAGAGCTTTCGGATACTGCAAAAAGGGCCTGCAGTGAGCAGAGGTCCCCAAGCTGCTCTCCACACAGGCAAGATGAAGTGTAGTGTTGAAGCAGGAAGGCAGATTATTTAAGATTGAGTGTGTGTGTGTTGGGGGGGGTGCAAGCGTGGGGACCTATACACACTTTACCTCATCTCCATGCAAACCAAAAGTTCTGGTTTCAGATCACTTTACTAATGAAAAGAGTCACTTTGATAAGGCTGCATCACACAGACTGTGTGCTATGAGACAGTGAAGCAAAACGAAGAACCACAATTTGAACTCACAATTTTTTAAGGCTTAATACTGGGTTCATTGACCTTTTTGTCTAACTACTCTCCCACAGAAGAGAGAGAACCTTGGATCTCCAATCCTGGTGAGCAGCTGTACTGCATTTTATCATAGTGCAAACAATATGAGTGAGAGATTCTAGTTTTATCATTAGGTAGGCACAACCTGAGTTGTTCTTAAAAAGAAAAACAAAAGGATGGGAAACACAACAGAAAACAGAGAAAGTCTACTGAAGGCATTGAGGGGAATGGAAAGAAGACCAACATATAAGGTGGTGGTGATGTTTTCCAAATATGACAATACATTATAATCCAAAATAACTTAAACTATATCTCAGATTTCCAAATTGTGGAGGCTAATACTGGAATGAAAGGTATTATAGATATAAATACTCATTTTTTTAAGATCTTAGAAAATCACTGCCTTCAGAATACTAAATTAACAAGGATATATTATTTTGTGTTTTTTTTTTCTTAAGATTTGGGCTTTGGGGGGCAGCTGAGTGGCTCAGTCGTTAAGCATCTGCCTTTGGCTCAGGTCATGATCACGGTCCTGGGATCGAGCCTCACATCGGGCTCCCTGCTCAGCGGGAAGCCTGCTTCTCCCTCTCTCTCGCTCCCCCTGCTTGTGTTCCCTCTCTCGCTGTGTCCCTCTCTCTCAAATAAATAAATAAGATCTTTAAAAAAAAAAAAGATTTGGGCATTGGCCCTCAGAGCCAAAATGCATGAAAATCCTACTACCTCTTCAATTTTTTATATAAGCTACAATAGTTTCTAATGCTAAATTGTAGGGAACACACACACACCGGTAAAATGTGGTGCTGAATGAGTATTTGTTAACTTTTAAAAACTGTAACTGCATGAATGATGAATAAAATAGCAATTTAAAGAGGATTTCGTGTTTGCTACGGACATAATTTTTCACTGTAGAATCAAGAAAATTAGGCAATTTGTCATGTGGGTTTTAGAAACCAACCAGAGGAGCAAAGCATTGCTACATTGCTTCAAATACACATTCCAGATAAACAGATACAGTCTATCATCTCTGCTGAGCAAGAATAATAATGTCCAAATTCTTAACTGATAACCACTCTTAACAGCAAAGCAAGATAAAATAAGTGGGCAAAGAGCTTTTTCAAAAGTACCCCCCCCCCCCGTTTGCCCACCTTTCCTCCCGCTACCTTTAATTCTGGTACACTGAAAATGTATGTAAAGTACACTTGACTCTTTATCACTGATACTTAACAGGGCTATCTCTTCCAGTGGATCATGACTCAACCTGCTTTTAAACTGACATGAATTAATCAAGTGGCTCGCAAGTGGGTGGATTTTTATAGGGGACAAATTCGAAAACCGAGAGTTCAGCTGCTCCTCACAGCTACAAAGGATTTATCTTCTTGTTAAAAAAAAAACAAAAAACAAAAAAACCCAAACCAACCCTTGGACCTTTGGGGGCCTGTGCTGTCGTTTTCCTTCTGTACTAATTTATTAATGACGTCATGTCATTGTTCATTCATTCACTCGTTCATTTGTTATCTACTAACTGTCTTTTTTTGTTCCAGGAACTATGCCAGGCACATGATGACACACCTTAGTTTTCTTCACATCCCACCAAACCTGGAGATGGAACTTGTAAAGACTCTAGTTCCCTAACTCTTTAACGTACTTACCTTCCCATTATAACTTGTTTGTGGAAATTCTTTAATACCTAGCAGTATGTCTTCATTTTTGTTTTCTCATTAATTTCTTTTGTTTGTTGGTTTATTGTTATCATTGTTTTTTGTTTGGGTTCCCTGCTATCTAGGATCACACATGCTAAAAAGGCAGAACTTTTTAATAAGCATGCAATATTAAGATACAAACTATAACTTTCCTCCTTTTCGTAAGACTTTCTACTTTACATGTAGAATTCTTCCACAGACAAGTCATGCTTCAGATAGCGTGAAATTGTGCTTTTGAAACTGAGTAGTTGGGTTTTTTTTTTCAAACTTTTAGAGAGTTTCTGAAACAAAATGGTGCATTATTTCATCCATGTGATTCTAATGAGCCAAAGGGACTATAATCCTGCATCTCTTAATACTTCAAAGGCAGGAAGCATCAAAGCCATCGTTTGTACTCTATAAGCCAAAGTTCTTTCTGCAGGGATTTATGATTTTGCTAAAATTTAAGATTAGAAATAAATACTAAATATACTCTTTAGAGTATAATACTGGCACAGCTCCATATTTCAATGTTAGACACACAATCAGATCTCCTTACTCTTTTCCATGAAATTAAAAAATAAATTCAAGTTCATTTTCAGATACATTGGGACAAATGTCTAAAAAAGATGAGAAACAAGTTATTTCATATAAGAATACTATTTCAGTCAGTTTACACTGTCAATGAAAATATCATGGAGTTTTTCTGAACTCAAACAAAATAAACTCAGTTACTAAAAAAATTTTAAACCTGGTAAGTCCTTAAGTTATTAATGAGGCCATTATTAAAAGGAGAAAAATATGTAGGTGATACATAATTATACATGAGCATAAACATATATGGTAATCATAATATCTAATCATCTGAACTACAAAATCAAAGATTTGTGCATTCACAAAGGAAGTTATCAACAAGATAAACTACATGGAAACACTAAATAATATCCCTCAAGGTACTAAGGCTTAGAAATTATTGTTTTCAAAATATTAAGTGCTAATAATATAATACTCCCTTGGCAAGTAATGGGTCAGCTAACCAGCTTAATCATTACCTGATTACTGTTTCACCCTTGGTTTCACTGAGAACCAGCAGAATTACTGAATACTCAGCTTTAAATGAGGCAGTGCACAATAACAGAAAAAGCATTCGGCTCAAGATCAGGTGATCCGTTTGATTCTTGGCTCTGTCCCTATCTAGCAGTTAACCTGGATAATTAAGTTCGTTTTCTCATTTGCAGAGCAATGGGTCTGGACTGAATGGCCACTAAGGCCCTTCTATCTCTGATTTGATGACGATGGACATAATGAGAGGGGCTGACCAAAACTCCCAGAATAGTCTCTGCCCTTCCTTATCAATGTAAACATGTGATATGTTCCAGTTTCTTCTCTTCCCTCCTGTAATGGTGATGCACACCATCCAATGAGAGACGTTCCATTGTGTTGCATAATAAGCATGGTGCAAAGATGCCCACAAATTGTCAAAAATTACCAGAATTTCTACTGGCTCTTCCTGTAGCAGGTGGGAGTTCCAGGCCTTTTAAAGGGCGCAAACTTATTCTACCCCATGAGGATAAACCAAAGTAATTTCTCCCCATGAATTCAGTGGACACATGTTGGGAGAAGAGGGACCAGAAGAGTCTTCATATGTGAAATAAATGGCAACGTGGAGAACATGAGTGAAGTAATATGTAATAGAAAATCTTTTTTAAAAAAATCCCTGCTCACATGGCTTTTGCTTTGAAATATTATTTCCTGTCTTTTAATAATTTTGGTTTGAGAGGTTGGAGCAAATAAACCAATGTGCTTTAAAACTGTGGGTCAACAAGTGCACAGTGACTCCAATGGCAATATTTTTATGTGTGCTTTTTTTTTTTTTGTCCCTACCCAGATGGAGAGGTTGAATTTTTATTCTTCCAGAAACTTACTGTTAAATTAAAATTTCCAAACCACACTGGCTCATTTCTGATGCCCCCAAATCAACTGAACCAAAGTCACAGAGTTCTCCTTGATTCTTACTAATTAGGCTTTGAGCCAGAGGCCTGCAGTTGGATACAATTTATCTTTTATGCCCACGTTTGGAATAAAAAAAAAGGCAATATTTTCCGTTTTCTTTTTGAGTTTTTTTTCTCCCTAACAAGAAAGCACACTGAAATTAAATAAAACTAAGTATTTTTTAATATGCTGTCACTGTATCTACACAGAAAACATTCCTCTATGGATAGGACAGGCCAGATCATTTGGGTGTTGCCCATTATATATGGCAAGCAACTGAGAAGCACCCACTGTGATCGGTAAGGCCAGGGTCAACCAAACTAATTCGTTCAAGAGAAAGAATATATGGCAGTTAGAGGAAACCCGAGGCACCTCACAAGCAGCTGAACTTACAGTCAAGAAAGTACAGACTGTTTCAATGTCTGGAGTTCACGACCTGCTCCTCTTCAACAAGGCAATACAACAAATGATTACTGATAAACAAAATCAGCACTAACATGCACCATTTTATTTCCTTCACATGTTCCCAATGGGAAAGGATGTAACATTTATTAAGTGCCTACAGTATGCCAAGGATATGAGGTCATTTGATTGTAGACAGTCAATAAATATTTGCTATCTGGATAAAATTAGACATAAAGTCCAGAGTTTCGAGATAAAGTCCAGAGTTTCTCTCTTACCATTTTCTTTTAAGCAGAGTGTCAAAAATAAAATCACGAAACTCACTACAAGGCGTTAAACTTTGATTTCTGTTGTTTTCTCATTTTACTAGTGTATTAACAGAGTTTTCTATAGAGGCTGGAAAGATATTAATAACCATTATAGACAGAGCTATTATTTAGTCATACTAAAATTACTTGCCTTTTCTGGAAATCTAATAATTTACAATAATGACTGCTCTTCATTTGTAGTAATTAATGGCTTTTTCCAATTTAATCAAGATTACTGGAGTCACGAGGATTTTAACAATTTTAGAACCAGTGGGTACCTTTACTTTAGTGACTCCATTGTCTTTGTCAAAAATGAAAAAAGAAAACATGCAACAGAAAAGAAACATACCAGGATGTGTATATGGATTACCTCTGAGTTGTGGAATTAAGCATGATTTTTATTTCCTTTTTAATCTTTTCTGTATTTTCAAAATTCTCTACAATAACATGTATTACTTGAATGGTCATAAAAGTTATTTTTAAAAGATAATATAGAATAGCACCACGGGAACAAGGAAAATAAGACGGACGGCAGCCGCGAATCTCCTCTTCTCCAGAATGCAGCTGCTTATGCCTCCAACTAAGCTTTCTAGGCATGGGTGGGCGAGGGGATGGGGAACAGACAGAAGCAGACACCTGATAATCCCCCCCACCCCACCTAATGAAAAAGGACAGAGGCTAAGCCAAATTGAGCTCTGCTCATCTCTTCAGGCATCTTTATACATCACTTGAAGAGACAGCATGTAGATCTTTAGGAGAATGAAGAGAAACTAACATGCCATGGAGAGAAAATCTGGAAAGCGTGAATGTCTGCTTCCCTTGTAAGAGCTTTAAATCTGCTCTAAATCTAACTTCTGAAGGTGGATCCAAGAATTTTTTGTTCCAGTTTTAAGGTAACTAAAGACTAAATGTAAAAGTGGAACTGGTTCCTTTTTACAAATAGGAGAAGGAGAACAGAAATAGACTGTGAGGGCGTGACTATGATTCTTACAGAATTTAATTTCATGGCCATATTCCGCAAGTGTTAAACACACCCACCATTACTGAACATTACACAGGCACCCGGACCAGCTAATTCTCTTCAGGAATTGAGGACCATGGAGCTTCATACATTTTTGAAGTCGTATTTTCCCATATGGACAATGCTGGTTCAGAGATTTTAAATGAGCTTTCATGCAAAACAAAGCAGATCAAAATGATACTATTTCTGTATGTATTTTTCCTACCTGCAGGGAAAAAAAAACCATGGTAATTATTTATAAAATACCATTAGTGGTACCATGAAAAGGAAGAAGCTGATGTATGATGTCAGTGGGATCCACCCTTTGTTCTAGTAACTCCGGTTTCTCAGGTACAACGCTATATATAGATGCTATAGGAAGTCTATTGCAACTGATGCCTTTTTTAGATCTT
This sequence comes from Zalophus californianus, assembly GCF_009762305.2. Taxonomy (NCBI): domain Eukaryota; kingdom Metazoa; phylum Chordata; class Mammalia; order Carnivora; family Otariidae; genus Zalophus; species Zalophus californianus. The sequence continues at coordinate 166,020,519 of NC_045597.1, read as the reverse complement.
TGAAAATTGTATGAGGGCTTGGGAATGGGGGGAATAATGAGAAAGTGATTACCGTGTTCATGATGCCAAAGACTACATTATAACCCAATGTAATGGAAGACAATGGGCCTGAGACTTGGCACTTGGGTCCTGGTCCCAGCCCTGTATCTGGTTACCTGGGTTACTAGAGGATGTCACCTGATTTCAAGGCCTGGGTGTTCTCATCTGCAAAACGAGGGTGGTTCTAGATGGCCATTGAGACTCCTTCTAATTCTAAAATTCTAGGGGTGCCTGGGTGGCTCAGTTGGCTGAGCATCTGACTCTTGATTCCAGCTCAGGTCATGATCTCAAGGTCATGGGATTGAGCCCTGAGTCGGGCTTCATGCTCAGCACAAAGTCTGCTTGAGAGTCTCTCTCCCCCTCTGCCCCTCCCTCTGCTCACTCTCCCTAAATTAAAAAAAAAAATACATAAATAAATACATAAATAAATAAAATCTTTTTTAAAAATAAAAAAATAAAATAAAATTCTAATTTCTCTCCATCTGATGGCTGATTAAAACAAAGTCCAGATCGTTCATGTTCTCTCTGAAGAATTAAAGTTCTGTGAAGATTTTCAACTTCTTCCTAATCAAAAGTGTGTTTAAACAGAGCATAGAAGACTGCCATCCCCCTCTGGCAGGACTCAAATATTGAGGAACGACTAGAGTCTCATGTCAGCCAAAAAGATTGTCTATTAGAAAACTGGCATAGCGTAGACAAACTATAAAATGATTAACATATGTGATTATGGAAAAAGAAAGTTTAAAGAAAAGAAAGGAAACTGGAAGGAAGGAAACTGGTGTATTTACTTCTTCCTAACCTCAGTTCCAAACTAAGGGGAAATTCAAACATTTTTCTTTCAATACGTCATTCTAGAATCCTTAATTCTGCAGTAACATGAATTATATATTTGAATGACAAAAAAAGATATTCTGATGTGTCTCCTTTCAAACCTATTAAGTTCTTATATTGGCAGCACTGAAAGAGTACCAACAAATTCAGTATGTAATGAATTGAAACTGAAATCACACAAACCCTTGGGTCCTTCATCCTTAGGGGGGTGAAGGTTCCTAACTGGATCCCGGATGCTGCAATCTGTCCCTGCCCAGGTGAAATCACAGATGCAGGTGGCTTCATTACTACACACCTGTGAAGAACAAAGAACAGAGATGGCACATTTTCACTGTGCTTTTCTGAATAATGGAGATAAATGTAAAAGAGACACGGGGCAGGGCGGAAACTTTTAAAAACCTCTTTGAATTTTTTAGGTCTCCCATGGTTGACAAGGAAAGACAATGATACATTAAATTGTTGGTGTTTTCTTGTTAATTAGAGAGAGAGATCCATTAAAAAAAGAAAATGTTTAATTAAATGTTCTTTATGTTGAAAAAATTACTTAAGTGCACAAATGTCTGACGATGTAGTTTTTTCAGAAGTAGTTGTTTCTAAGGAACATACTTTAGAAACATGCTTAATTTAAGAAATTAATAGATACTGGGCTCCAGTGGCAAGGCCAATGATTAAAGACCAGAAGACATAAATCACCAATGCACTCTTTTACCTCACCATGTCCAATATCACTTTTGTTTGGTAGCATTGTCCCAGACCAAAGAGCACCCCGCCCACCTCCCCTTCTCTTAGTTAGCCAGGCTAAAGACCCCCTAGCATGATGTTTCTCTCCTTTTGCTTGTCCTGGAGACCAAGCAGCATGATGGAAAGGGCTTGTAGTTTATATGAAATAAACCACCATCTGCAAACCAGAGACAGAGGTGTTTAAACTCTTATCTGCCTGTGAGATACATTCAGAGACCGATCATTAGAGATGATAAATTGAATACAAACTTATTGCTGCAAGAAGCTTTTTAATCTGAAATGTTATAATATCACGATTACGATTAACGACACTAAATTTGACCTTTTATTTAACAGGATGAAAAAGTGGGAGGGGTAGTAGGAATGAAGGTCCTTTGTAGGCGTTAAGTTTTATGATGTTTTCAGAGCAATAACTGAAAGGTCTGTCCGGTGTTTTTATTTTAACATAGTGATTATCGCACATTGACTGTGCTGAGTGCTTTATGTAAAGCATCTAACTTAATCCTCACACTAGCAGCCTGGTGGCTGAGAGAGGGTAAGTGACTTACCCAAAGTCACCAGGAGAGCAAGAAGCAGAGCCAGGACTCAAACCCATGGCTCTTTCTAGCCTCCAAATCCATGCTCTAAATCACTAAGCTATACTGGCTCCGCCTATAAGCCTAGGATTCAACCAAACCCAAAACTCTAAATAGTCACTGGGCATGTCTTTCTTACGCCTCTCTACCTTGTTCTACTCCACATCATCTGCTCGCTATATTCTGAATTAGGTTTACCTTCACTCCAGCATCCTCCTTTTACATTATCACTCTCAATTTCCCCATGTCTCTTTTTTTCCGTTTCTAAAGTCTGTATAAATTTTTGAAATATCTTTCCTTTAATAAGCCAATTTAAATAATTATTAAAATTTGTTTCTAGATATTAAGCCTAGGTTTGCCAGGAAGCGTCTGCCCAACCACTTCATAGAATTACAAATGTAATTCACTCAACTAGAAATGTAGTTCATAGAATTACAAATACATGCAGGTGTGAGTAGAGAAAGCAACTTCTCTTTAGCTGGCAATGGTTTGAGCATAACCATACGACTTGAAACATGTGAATTCTATCAGTGATCCAACCCCTAGTCTATGTGATCTGGCACATACGGATGCTCAGTATACATGCTGAGTAGCTAAAAGGGAATTACCGAGAGGACTAAAGTTATTTTGAATGGTACAAAGTAATGCACGGGGGGTTCTATAACTCTTTTAGGAACCATATCAATTTTCTTCCAACTCTTTAGATGTCAAGCTACAGACAACATGGTGGATACAATAGCCAGTGATAAAAGAAACAACAAAATAAAACCATACCAATACATATGGGTATTATCCTTAGCAGATAAGGATACTAAGGAAATCATCATAGTCAGGGCATAAATACTGGCAACACTCACAAAAGGAAAGGCTGGCATGAAAGTCTGACCACTGTGAACTTTGAGGATGCCAAACAATAAAGGTTTGAACCGGAACACAGATGCTTACTTACCCCATGGCCTGAACAGACTTTACCCTTGGAATCAAGTGGGCAGCTACTCATATTTAGGGCCTGAATCTGTAGGCACTTCCGATCTAAACACATCATGGATGGGCCACATGGCGTTCCATCTTCTACATAGCCCACATCTGTATCATCATCTAAAATCACATGAGCACCACTAAAAGGAGAAAGATATTCATACAACCATTAGCACCATAGTTAGAAAGAAAAGTCAACATGAATGAGGCTTGCTCTTCATGAAACTAAGAGGATGTCAGCGGACATGGATGGCTCGTAGCATTTCTCCACTTCTCCGTTCCTTTCCCTTTTCCCCACTTTCCCAAAATAAAAGAGCACATTGACAGGAAACACCTTTCATTGTCATTATTACATTGCATGCCATCAAGAAAAAAATGTCATTTATTCCAGGAAGGGTCTTCTTGTCTAAGACCAGTTAGAATTGTCTTCAGAACAATTTAAAAGAAAAACACAGGGGATCCTGGGTGGCTCAGTTGGTTAAGTGTCTGACTCTTGGTTTCAGCTCAGCTCATGATCTCATGGGTTGTGAGACTGAGCCTGGCATCAACTGGCTCCGTGCTCAGCGGGGAATCTGCTTGAAGATTCTCTCCCTCTGCCCCTCCCCCAATGTGCGTGCTCTCTATCTTTCAAATGAATAAATAAGTCTTTTTAAAAAAAATAAAAGAAAAATACAGCAATCATTTGACCAAGAGAACATTATTCAACTTGTTTACTCAATAAATTTCCTAAATTTTGTTCAAAAAATTTTTGCATGTTTCCAAATCTCATATTCACTCACATAAGATGAAGGTCTGCTACTCTAAGGATACTACAGATAAAAGTTTGCAGATGCTAATGGCAATTCTGTAAAAGAATCCCAGAAGTGTTTCGGGCAACAACAGTACCATTTGAATGAAAGCACAGCATCTTAGAATTATGACTACTTTGAAAGGAACAATACTTATTTGGAATATAACATGACTCCCTAGTTTAAAAAATAAGCCTCATAGTCTCTGTGCCTCGTACTCACAGATAATTGGACGCCAAATGCTTGCCTACAGTATAAATAATATTTTAATAAATACGTTCTGTATGTGATTGACTATTAAATCATCTTCTAAGCCAGAAATATGTGATAAAACGTAAAGCTTAAACTCTTTTTTTTTGGTCATAAAAAATAAAACACACAGTGTTCAAAGAGTAACCTATTCCAATGCTCATAGCTTTAATCATGGGTCAGAATGGATACTGTAAGCCTACTCAATGATCATCATTACAAAGAGTGTCCATTACAAATAAGTGGTCTGATTTTTGAGCAAATGTAATTTGCAAATCAATATACAATTTTTTTGTGTGTGTGTTTTTTCTTGTTTGTTTTGACAGAGAGAGACACAGCGAGAGAGGGAACACAAGCAGGGGGAGTGGGAGAGGGAGAAGCAGGCTTCCCGCTGAGCAGGGAGCCCGATGCGGGGCTCGATCCCAGGACCCTGGGATCATGACCTGAGCCGAAGGCAGACGCTTAACGACTGAGCCACCCAGGCGCCCCACAACTTTGTTTTTTTAAAATAACTCTAAACATGAAAGGAGATCATAAAATCAAAGTCAACATTCCTCTTGTGAGAAACAGAAAAATTTCGCTTGATTTTTCTGAATTTGTAGTTCTTGTGATTCATTAGATTTTCAAACATTTAATATATTACCTGCAGTCAATCACTCGGCCTTGATGATAGAAGGAAGTTGGGATGATCTCACCCTGGAGTTGACCAATACGTGGAGCTCGAGTAAGATTGGTACAGAGTAAAAACCCACAGAACACATCACTGAGCATGTTAAATAAAAACAGAAACAGAACAGGACAGGAGGAATCAAGCTCAGAATAGTCAAAACTATTCAGCCCACATATATTCAAAAATTGAAAATATTTTCTCTCCTTCTAAGTAAAAATGTGTGTTCAGATATTGTTGGTTGGCTATGACCCCCATCCTTCCTTGCTAACAGGATCACAGTTTTGTCTGGGTAGACCTAGCCCCGAGGGATTGATGATGACTGGTCGAAGCCAGTCATGGCACCCCCGGACCCCTATACCCACTTTCCTAGCCATCCCACTGTCCAGCCCTACTAGAGCTAAAAGTGGCCCCTGGATGTTGAGATGTGAGGAAAAGCCAGCTAGGAAGTTGCTGAGGAGAATGTGGCTTTCTGGACAAGAGGTTAGAGCCTGATGGGGAGAAAACCTTTTGTTCCAACTCCCACACTGCCTGCCTTTGAATGTGCGGCCTTGGCATCCACCTTGCCATAGTGAGCTCACCAGCAGAAGGATACACACTCATCATGCTAAGCATTCCAGAGCAGAGGGGAGAAATCATCTGGTCCTTAGTGACACTGTTAAATGACTCAGCCCCCATGAAAGCAGCTATCTCCAGCCTCTCTGTTAAGTAAACAACGAGCTCCCCCTTAAAAAAAAGGTCAAGGAATTGAAATGGCACAACAAAAAAAAGAGAGAGAGAGAGAGAAATCCATGTCCAATAAATGCATGAAAATGTTACTAAATTCCACTGGTAATCAGGGAAATGCAAATTAAAACCACAATAATATAGCAGTTTATACCCACCAGAATGGAGAGAAGTAAAAAGTCTGATAATACCAAGTGCTGGTTCAGTATGTGATTCCACAAAATTCCCATATGCATATTATTGATGGTTGGGTTTGCTAGCACACCCATTTTAGAAAATCGTGACATCATCTGGTGGCACTGAAAATACACATACCCTCTGACCTAGCAATTTTTCTTCTAGGTATAGGTCTTAGGAGAATGTCTACGAATGTGCACTAAGTTACATGTACAAGAATACCCACGGCAGCGTCGTTCCTAACAAGCCAACACACAGAAACAACCTAAATGAGGATTAACACGGAGTGGAGAGCTACATCATGGTATGTGAGCGTGAATACAAATGATAGTAAAACCAATGAACAATAAATATGAAGAGTGACACACACCATGTGAGATGCTTCAAATGCTGAACTTAAGAGGCAAAATATAAAATAATACATGAAGTATGATTCCCAAATGCTATACCGAACTTTTAGGCAAAATATATTGTTTAGGGAGGAAAACCAAGGCAGCCAAACTCTAAAAGGCAAGCAAGTAATTGTCACAAAAGTCAGGATGGTAGTACCTCCAGGAGCAAGATGAGAGCACCTTGTGGGGAAGGATACATTTTTCTGGGATGCTGCGAGTTCTGTTTCTTGATCCAGGTAGGGGGTGACATGGGAGCTCATGTAATAATTATTTGGCAAACTGTATATTTGTGTATTATTCACGTTTCTGCTTATATGTTGCACCTCCCAACTTTTGAACATTTCAGAAAACACGCATTAATTTTCTTTAACTCAGTGGTGGTTGAATATTCTGTTACTAGATAGTCAAAAGCTACCTTTTATACAATGATCCAATCTAATGCCTCCCAAACTTTTTGAAGGGACAAAGACAGAGAGAAATGATCAGGTTTGTCTAGGACATTAAGCTAATTAATGAAGCTAATGAAATCCAGGTGTCCGACCACATGGATTTTTAATACTTTAGGCCCCACTTCCTCCTGGTCTCTGTTACCTCAGACAGAGGATCAGTATTTTGGAACATCTGTGCCTCACTCGTGAGACATGAGGTGGGAAGATCTGTTCTATTATTTTGGTTTAATTTTAAAGAAACTATGGTCAAAGATTTGTTGCCTCGTCAGCCTCATCCACCATCAAAGGCTGCATGGAATAGCAAAGTTTCAGGAAACACAAGAAAAATGAAACTTCTTTAAATCCTTGCTCTGCTTCAGAATTGTGAGAATCCTCATTGTTATGGAAGGATAATGAAGGAAATTTGGCCCATAACTTGATGGGCCTATAGATCCATGTCATTGAGTTAACCTTAATAAACTATTAAATCACAATTTTAATGTTCCTTGACTAATCCAGGGAAAATATTACCAACGTACTCTGAAAATATCTCATTTCCTGAGTAAAGATGCCTCCAGAATGCACTTACCAGATGCTTTATAGAAAGGGAAAAAAATCTGATATGGACATGAGATGTTTAATTAAATCAAATGGTATTGCACTCACAGAAAAATCAAAAATATGTATTACTTCATTTTAATTGTCCCCCAAATATATAGTCTACATATTTTCCTTGTAGAGCTCTGTGTATACTAGGACATTCATAGGCCATATGTTCCAGCAAAAGTAGAAAATTAAGACCTAAGAGCATTTTATAATACCTTAGCAAAGTGTCTTTTCAAAACAAGCATCAAGTAAAATACAACATACGAGAAATGTTCTGAAGTTTACGAAATGGTGTGAGTCTATGCCACAGTTAACAGCTTGGTCCACAGCAATTTGCTTCTAGATATACTAACGTATTTTTTGAAATACATACTGTAAAATTTTAAATAGTTGAGTATTTATTAAAAATCAGTAACATTTATTTCGTGGTCAATTTACATTTGAATCAGGGCTTCCAAATCACTCATCGTGCCCCCAAAGCTGACCACTCACTGTTTGCTGCACTGGATCCATCGGTCTCCGTCCCTCCCGCAGTTTCCCTTCTCAGTGCCTTCTGTGTTCAGCTTCTCGTAACAGAACTTATCAGACCCGGAAGCCTCTTTTGGAGCAGAGCACAAGAAGACAATGTGTTTTAGTTGTCTTTGTTATGCACAACCAGCAGCACCAATGGTAAATGTTTAACAACTGGTTCTCCAGAAAAAGAAAAAAAAAAAAAAAAAATCCCTCTTAGCATTTGCCAATTTCCATGGTGTAAATACCATAGTGTCAATTTCCGCGGTGTAACACATGGCTAATTTCAAGCTATCAATGTGATGGCAACAGGCTTCTGAAGTTCCTCAAAACCTCACACTTGGCTCTTGCAAGCTACTCCAAGACAGCTCCCACGCGCTGCTGTTTTTAACTTGAGAAACAAACTGATTTCAATTCTTGTTGGTGGGTTTGAGGGAGGGAGGGAGGAAGGGGTCATCAGCAGGAATTAGGGAAGTGGCACTTAGAAAACGAAGAAAGATTCTTAGGCCTGTTTTACACGAGTATTAAAAGATATTATAAAGTCTTAGGCAATTAAGATTTTATGCCGACACTTGGATTTTGGTATTTAAACCTTTTAAAAGACAAATATGCCTCTATTATCTTTCCTCTTTCAAAACTGAAGCACTGAAAGTAAATCTTTCAGTTACATGATATTTGCCAAACACTGAAATCACTCCTGCAGGGGCTCTGTTATCTCGTGTGCTTTCTTTTCCTTTGGGGGTGACCCAGTCTCAGCCAGCAAGACAGACATTTCTGTCTGCTGTGGTCTGGCCCCCATGAACCGACGTTTACAGGACAGGCACTGTAAATGTCAGGAAGAGAATAAGTGCATTGGGGCGCCTGGGTGGCTCAGTCAGTTAAGCATCTGCCTTCAGCTCAGGTCATGATCCCGGGGTCCTGGGATAGAGCCCCTGGTCATCAAGGCTCCCTGCTCAGCAGGGAGTCTGCTTCTCCCTTCCCCCCCACCCCTGCTCATGCTCGCTTGCTCTCTCTCTCTCTCTCTCTCTCAAATAATTTTTTTTTTTTTAAATCTTAAAATCTTAAAAAAAAAAACATTTAGGGACTGTACCGAGAGCCAGGACCATGTACCCAAATCTCTGGGTCTGCACCTCAGGAAGGACCTGCATTTCTTCCTTTCAAATTGAGATGATAAAACTACAGAATTTTAAAAGTAAGTCTGGTACTTCCCTGAGGTAAAGGAACAAAAGGCTAACCTGAGGGATAGTGGTTAAACCCAAGGTACAGAGTGATTCACACAAGTGGCTGGATAATAATGTGACCGCCACACTGAACCCAATCTTTGCAGGTGCATGTGACATCCCCTCTCTGACAGCCCCATCACTGTGTGACACGGCTTGGTTCTGATGACAAGTCCCCAGCTTCAACAGCTGTTTGCTGTGGTTTTTGTGACTGAGATTCACAGCTCTCTTTAGTCTCACCCTTTTCTGGATTTTTTTAAAAAAACCATCACTCCAGGGGCGCCTGGGTGATGCAGTCGGTTAAAGCATCCAACTCTTGGTTTCGGCTCAAGTCGCAGTCTCGGGGTCGTGGGATCGAGTCCTGCATGGGGCTCCCTGCTCAGCATGGAGTCTGCTTGAGACCCTCTCTCCCTCTCTCTCTGCCCCTCCCCCTTTCTCTCTCTCTAAAATAAATAAATCTTTAAAAAAATACAATAAAATAAAAACATCACTCCAAGGGGTCCTTGTCTTCAGCAAGACTGGCAGAGCAGGATAAAACCCAGAAAAACCGTGTGCAATCACCAAGCAGGAAAACGCGACTTACTTGTCCCCCACACGTGCTGACATTGGTTGTCCCGGGTCTTGCACTCTCCATTGTAACAGCGGCCCTGGGGACAGGGACACACGTTAGGAGGCCCACGCAGCCAGCTCCCTTGCCCGCAGATTTGCACTGCAAGGTCTCCTTTTGTTGTTATTTGGATAAGTTGATTTGTTTTTTCACTCCATACCCAAATATTTTCACAGTGAAAATAAAAATCACAAACATCTTAAGGGAAGCACAACAGACAGTTAAATTCTAAAACTCAGAACAGACCTCAGAGTACAGCTCTTTAAGTCAACACTAATCCTCTGAAATTTTAAATTTTACGGAAAACAAACGTTGATACACTTCCTCGGGCGATTCCAAAATGATTTTTAGCTTCTTTGGGGTATGAATGTTACATCATAACACGGCTTCAGAAAAGACAAAACCCACATCATCACACACGATAGCACATTATAACAGTCATATTTTCCCATAAGAGGCTGATGTTATTGAAAGATGGTCACAACACAATAAATTAGATTCCTAATTCCTTAGTCATTATATTTTTTCTTTGCCCTCAATCTGGACAATTTGTCACCAGAGTTAAATATCATACTAGATTTAGTATTTAATATGCCACGAAGCAACACGGAATTAGAAGTCCATTGCAATAATGCATGGTTCTTTGAGTTGCGATTTCCCTTTGAAGATATATTCATCAGAAAGGAAAAAAAAAAACTCACAAACTAGTCCTTTTAAAATTACACTGAAAACTTATAGCCCAGCATACCTGATTTTGATTGCATGCATATCCATCTTGTTTATGAAGGTTTGGTGGGCACTGAAAAATACAATGTTTTTCATTAACGTTCAACATAAGTACCTTCGCCTTATGCGTACAACATATAAATATGAAAAAAAAAGCAAGCATGGTGAATATGTAATTGGGAATGTCTAGAAAAACATGAGTAACCCCTTAAGTAGTTATCCAAACTACTTCTTCTATTACTGGTAAAAATAATAAATTCATCCATGCAGTGAGTACTTTTTACTTCTCTGATTTCCATGAGGTAGACTAAAATAGGAACTTACATTCACTTGCGTACAGAGTCAAAAGTAGAAGGAATTAAAACGGACAACGAAGGGCATGAATCAGCTTGTTATGTAGGAGTGGACACATTTTGGGAACTAACTCACAGGACCTTTCTCAGCCCTGGGAAGTGTCAAATATGCATTCGACACCCCTGACACTCACCTCTAGGCCACATTATTGAAAAAGAAAAAAATAGTCTCTCAACTCAAGGTGAGTGCTGCATCTCCATTATGTCTCTGACCTCTCCAACTACAGACGTGCTACTAGAACAATTGTGATGGGATGGTCATTTCTTTTTCCAGGTCTGTTTATCAAGTCATTGTTTAAAGGTACACTTCATTTCCCCAAAAAGTTACTCTGAATGAACTAAAACTTTTACTCTCTATGCATTTTATTTGCCACATTTGAGAGAGTTGAAGACAGTTCAAGTCAAAGGCTCTAGTACAGTGTTCAAAGCAAATATGCAAAGAAGAATATATATACAAAATATATATACATAAAATATATATACAATATACAGGGAAAGCAAGTGAGTAAGAAACGGTCTTCGCCTTCTCAGTAAAGGACTGTTCCGCTTTTCCCATTGGTCAGGTCCCAAACCATGAAGTCATCCTCTGTCTCTGCTATTCTCACACCCTCCTTCCAGTCCGTCAACCAATCCTACCAGGCCTACCTTCAAACTAGAATCACAATCTGACCACTTTAGTCCATCTCCCCTGCCAACCCCCACTCCAATCCGCCATCATCCCTCACCTGAATTATGCAGCAGCCTCCAACTGATTGCCCTGCTTCCATCCCTGTTCAGCTACTGGAGTGTCCTTCTAAACACATAAATCACATCATGTTGCTCCTCTGCTTCCCAACGTCAGAGTTCAACATGGTCCTCACTTTGCCGTCCCCCCAACTCCATCCTCTCTCTGACCTCATCCCTGCTCTGCCATGCCTGAGCTGACTCTCTGCCAGCGTGCCAGGCACACTTCCCGCCCCATGGCTTTGCCCTTGCCCTTCCTTCGAGCTTCCCCCAGGTTTCTGCACGGTTTGCTCTCAAAAACTGTAAGCCCTCCGATGTTGGCGTTCTCCGTTCCCCATTTCCTGGTGTTTTCCTTCTCCATAGAACCTATCACCTTATACTCATATACGTTACTTATTCGTTTGTCTATTGTCCCCATTCCACACAGGCAGGGGTTGTATGCGTGGTTCCCTGCTGCCTCCCTCGCAGCTGGAACAAAACCGGGCTCAATTATTATTGAGTAAGTGCTCAATTACTATTGGTTAACTGGATAAATAAATGAATGACCCATGCAGACACAATTAAGTTACTCTGTTCTGGGGCGCCTGGGTGGCTCAGTTGGTTAAGCGTCTGCTTTCGGCTCAGGTCATGATCTCAGGTCCTGGGATGGAGCCCCCGCATTGGGCTCCCTGCTCAGCAGGGAGTCTGCTTCTCCTTCTCCCTGACCCTCCCCCGCCCCACTCGTGCTCTCTCTCAAATAAATAAAATCTTTTTAAAAAAAGTTACTCTGGTCTGCACATATCAAGCTGTTTATCAAGTTCACTACAGAAAGGTAATAGAACTAATTTAGAATTCGCAATTGCTAAGAAGCACTAATAAAAGGAACACATTGAGATAAAATGCTTTGGTTCTACATCTTTCTAAAGAATAACTGACTTTCATATAAGCCTTCATTCACTACAGCTTTTCAATCAATCTGATGGTGACTACTCAAAGGACATACATTATCAGCACCAAAACCTGGCCTACTTGGGCCAAGAGCATAGAAAGAGATCCTCGTGGGCTCCTTCATCCATCCACATCCACTCCAGATGCAATCGGTATCTTATTAATCAACTAACAGTAATTATTCACTTACTCCGAGATGAATACAATCACATCGAACAAAAATGCAAAAGAAATGTTGCTACTAGAACAGGTATATCAGGGTCTAAAATTAATTTATCACAGTTGACTTTTGTGATGTTTCAATAAAAAAATTTTCTGTATAAGTCTTTACTAATTAAAAAAAAAAAGCCCTGATTATAAACTGTTACAGCTACATGCAAGATTTCTAATCAATTTATTTTTAGTTTAGGCTAATAAAAGCAAGTTGCTTATCACTGAAATGTTTAACATGGGGAATTATGGAATGTCTTACATTCTCTGGGGACATTTAAAACAGAAGAACCATAAATCTGCGTGCTTTGTTCTACCTGTGAGTAGAGCTCTAGATTCGGTCTCTAAATGCCCTCCCAGCCCCCAGTTTCAGGCTGTGCAGGAAAGTTCACAGGAGGCAGCCTTCAACAGTGCGGTAGCATTTAAATGTGCTTATTTTTAATTGTGTTATGCCACCCATATAGACGGCATCTTTTATAGCGCTAACAAGATACATTTCCCACATCTTTCAAAAATACCTTTATTATATCATCCAGTATCGTTTGCCAAGGATTTCTCTCAGTGGCACAAGTATTATTTATTCCGTGATAAACTGTGATTTTAAAAAGTAGCTCAGAGGCATCAGTAAAGGCTAAGATCAAAATTAAACAAAGACATGAGATACGAGGCATAAAGTCATAATGTTGCCAATGAGGCTAATTCTCAGAGACGCAGAGATTCTCTGAGATCCCCTTTTTCCTAATCATAATTAGTATCAGTTAAATTCAAGGCTCACTGCCTGTTACAAAGCAAAAGAATTCTGGGGGATCCTAACTCCCTCTACTCCAATTATCTATTTAAGGCACATTCCGGTCATATAAGGAAATTATTGCTAAAAGAACATGCTATTCTAATATGCCACTTAGAAATTAATTTAACAGTGCAATCTTCCCCTTACATATATACATGAGGCAAAAGGAACATTTTAGGGCACCTGGGTGGTTCAGTCAGTTAAGCGTCTGACTCTTGATTTTGGCTCAGGTCATGGTCTCAGGACCCTGAGATCGAGCCCCGCATTGGGCTCCATGCTCAGTGCAGAGTCTGCTTGTCCCTTTCCCTCGCCCCCGCCCCCCTGCTTGCTCTTGCTCACTCGCACTCCCTCTCTCTCAAATAAATAAATAAAATTGTAAAAAAAGAATGTTTTAAAAACTTAGACACTAGAATATTAAGTTGAACATAGAGCCCTCATTATAAAAGCCTTACTTCCAGTAAATTCTATGGCAATTCAGGAATTAAAGGCTGAAATGAAAAAACTGTACTTCGAAAAGAGCTGAAACACAGAACCAAAACTATATATGATGGCTATAAGAATAGTAGTATTCTATAAAACTAAAAATATAACTCAGTGAAACAGCATACCAGGATTGTCACAAAACATAAAACTTGGCATAAAACACAAAACCCACAATTCTAACACTCTTTTACTGTATTCTAGGAAAATTGCAAAGAAACCCATTTACGTATATAAATAGAAGAAACAGATATGCATAAAAATCAATAAAGAATAGCCTGAACATATTTCACTGTATCATATCCTTAAAAGGGTCCCTTTGAATTGCATCTCAGATAAATCATACATCAAGAACTTCCAAAAAGGTTAGTTAGAAACCTTTGTCTCCCTCTCGTTTTTTCCCAATGAAGGGAACTCAGGGTCCCTCCAGCTATTCCGCTCCTACACTCCATGCCCCCTGAGGCAGGTAGAGTGACCGAATGACTGACAAACCTGGGAAGAATGACTGGCCCTTTGGCTCGGTTCTGCCATTCTTCTCTTGCCTACTCACATAAATCATACTACTCTCACTGCTCCTCCGAGACATACAAGACAACGGCCCATCTCTGCAAGGAGAAGTCGCTCCAGACCCACTTTTGTCAATAACCTGTTCCTACAGCCTGAATCTAGGACCTATAAAGAGGCTCATTTAGTTCTCACACTAAGTTATGGCTTTCAGCTTGGCCATATTCAATATGAAAAATAGTATTTTGACCTCCAACTGTACTCTATTTATGGGGAGTCCCTTAGAAACCTGGCAACAGATAACTCCATTATTTCTGGGCAATTTATCCTAAGGAGCGAATCCTGAACAAGAAATACTCTTGAAGATGCATAAAGAAAAGATGTTCACTGCCATATTAATTACAATAATGAAAAACCGCCAGCAACCTAAATATCCACCACTGGATAACAAATCACAAGTCAACTGATGAACCCACATGACTCTCGTGCAATTGTAAAAAGGGTATTTATAAAAACTGAGTAATAGTACAGGAACATGTTTTTGAAGTCATGTCAGAGAAAAAATAAAAGTAGAATGAAATCCAAAATTCTTACCTATTCCCTAACTGCCTTGATTCCTGACTTCCTCTTGATTTTTTCCCACTACTCTCCAGTAATCCCTGCTTTCATTCCATTTCTTGAAGAAGCCAAGCTTCCTTACTTACTGTTTTCTGACTAGCTCCTTCTGTGCCTTTCTACTTAAATGCCAACTCCTCCAGGAAAATATACCTGAGCACCCCACCTAAAGCCCCCCACACCCCATATCCCACATCACCTTACATTACACTTAGCACTTAGCACCACCGGATGTTTTTGTTGACTTATTTCTCCACCCGCAGAATGTAAGTTGCCTAAGTGCAAGGACTTGCCTATCTCGTTCCCTACCATATCCCAATATTTATAGCAGTGCTTGGCACACAGCAGGTGCTCAGTAAATGCCCATTTGAATGAAAAATGAAGACTTAAAATAATGTGATATAAATTTTTAAAACATAAAAATTATATAAAAAAGGAATCCTAGTAGATGGCATTAATTATGTTATAGTAATTTTTAACGTGAAGAAGACCACACCAAAGCATATGCGGCATGATGCTAGGACAATGTAAGTGGAGGAGAGTTGGAGACAGAACTGAGAGAGGTGGACACCTGCTCCCGATCCCTCTTCAATCAGAGCAATGTTCCTTGTTCTCTGCTATGGTGGGCATCCCACAAATTTTTTCTTAGAAGAAAGGGCTTGGTGGCTTAAAAATGTTTGAAAAACAGTACATTAATTCTTCATCAGTGTAAATATACTATTTTAGATGTGGGGACAGAAAGAAAAATCAATTTGTTGGGTAGAAACCATATAAAGGGAACTAATTAGGAAGGGGAAATTTGGAAGAAAAAAGAGATCTAGGTCCAGGAAACACAATAAATGTTCCTAAAAGAAAGGCATAGTGGAGATCTAGAAATTACTGGAAAACAAAGTAAAACAAAACCGAAAACAAAGAAACCAAATCATATTCATACATGTAACCCAATTGAAAGCTTTCCAATGTGTACAATATTTGCAAGTAAAATGTATTATTTAAAAACTCAGTTTGTCATACCTGGCCAGAGTCTCCAGTACAATATTCAGTAATATCACACCCATTCACAGCATCCCGACATTCATACCCTCGTGGCTGAAACTGCAAATCAAAATTCAATATTAGGAGCTCGTGTTAATTAGTATTTCACATAGCTAGCATTGTTATATTCACCAATAATTCAGACACTCTCTCATAACCATTACCAAACTCTTTTTATGAATTAGCAAGATAGTTGCAGAATAGAGACAAGGCCCAGATACCACTCTCTGTAGTAAATATGAATCATTAACCAAGGCATTAAATGTTCAGATTTCAAAACCCACGGTTTCAGAGTATTACTTTTGGAAAACAAGGTAATGGCAATTATGTAAAGAAGATAGAGTAGTATGGTTTAAAACAAAAGAGCAAATCACTAAAATATAAACATTTAAGATCTCTCTGAAGATTGATATACACACCCAACCTTCACTAAGTGTACCTATTAGCTTGGATCTTAATCTCGCTTTAGCTAAATATATACAATCAAATTTCAGTGAATTCATATGAACTCCTTTCAGTGACACCAATCACACTGAGGGGGTGGGTAAAAGATGAAGGAAAAAGACCACTGATGTCAAGCAATTTATAGTCTGGTGGGGAACATAAGGCAACTAAGCTAGAATTTCTTTAAAATACCATAATGCTTAATACTTCTTTGTACTGAATAAAATAATAAAATCATGTAACCCTATGGTTATAAGGAATATTAGAGGTTTAGTAAATGAGAAAAAGGAAGATTTAAAAAATGACTTTTCAAAAATTGACTGGAGATTCTACGGAGGGAAATGAACTGTGTCCATACACACATAAGATGTATATATACACATATAAATATACACACATAGATTACTTCTTTATCCAGCTTTCTTGCCTTTATAGGGGGATTTTAAACCCAAGCATAAAAAATGTGAGCACTAGGTTTTAGGTTCGTGGTCCAAAATAAATGTACATATACATAGTAATAAACTTAAAGAAAAATATTATAAGTAGGTCATATTATTAAATAGACCACAGAAATTGTCCCTCTTCTATTCAACCATTTAAAGTGGTTTTCATCTGCATTAGCAGGACAACTCTCAATGTCTATTTTGGAAGGAGTATATGTATATTTTCTTAAGGAGGCATTGAAAGATAGGATAGTTGATAGTGCATCATAGTAAAGGTAAATGCTTTGACCCACAGAATTTAGGTGGCTTTGTTGATTCTACAAAATTACAAGGCACATGGTCAATCAACAAATGTGTGGCAAGGTCTACAAATACTCTGTACGCATTGAGAGATGTAGCTAACATGTCGATGAAAAGGAAGGCGAAAGTGTCAGTTGACTCACGAGACATGAGGTATTGTTACAGCATGGCCCATCGCTGCAGTGGGCCCCGTTGGAGAGAGAGCATTTCTTACAGCACAATCCGTAGCATTCCTAGAGGAAACACTTCACGTGAGTAAGTGAGAAAGCTTACAGGCTAGTCATTCAGCCCTCTCTCCACATGTGACTTATAATCCACATGAGGAGACTTATACAATAACAAGCAAATATTTCAGGGAGTAATCACTTTAAACAATGATAAAATTCCTTCCTGCCATATTTTCCAGCAAAGTGTGATCTTCTGTGAGAGGGCTTCTCTACTAAAAAGTAAGCTTATTTCTTAGCAAGCACCTCACCTTCGGTTAGCTCCAATACCTTCTTAAGACTCTATCTAGTTTTGGATTTTTAAAAATATTTTATTTTTAAGATCTCTACACCCAACATGGGGCTTGAACTCACAATCCCAAGATTAAGAGTCCCGTGCTCTACTGACTGAGCCAGGCAGGGGCCCCAAGACTATCTAGTTTTATAAAGACAAAAATAATACACACCATGGAAAGACTATTTCATGATTTGGTAAAATTTGAATGGGCTGAATATGAGCTATGAATTTTTAAGAGGTAGGAGATTTGCTTAGAAGAACCCATTAGGTTTTTTTCAAACAAGGCCATAAGAACATGATTAATTCTAACATGTCTGAGCTGGGATTAAGCACTGATGAGAGAGACGAGAAAGAAAGGCAGTAAGACCACAGAGAAGGACTCCTGTAGGCTTCTCGCTATTCTTGTTTGCTCTGGGGAGGAGCTGTGTTGAAGGTAGGAAAGATCTCTTATACCTACCACGTGTAAACCACAGTCACATTCCTCTCCAGCCTCCACATATCCATTTCCACATTCTGTGGGCTCAAATAGCTAAAAGAGATTAGGAAGAGAAAGGAAAAATGTTTTAATTTATCACAGAAAATCAACACACCAATAGGGCCACATACATGGTCCTATAATCTGCTATCATGTGAAATTCTTCTGTGATCTGTTGTTAACGGCATCGTACAAATGATGTCTGTGTGGGTAACACTGTTCACTTATTAATAACACTTCTAAAAACCGTATTCCAAAGGGGGTACTATTTCTTGGAGGATTCTCTGGAGGTGGGCTCCAGAGATGACCTCTACCATTAGAATTACTTATTAATGGAAATAAACTGTCAAAAGGAATAGATCGTTTATCATATTTGCTAATGGAGCTAAGATGCAATGCTAAGACTCACAGATATCTAATTTACTGACTCATCTCCAGGCAGCTGAGAAAACACAAAAACTGTCAAAAAGATAAAAATGTTTCAGTCACAGCCAAATGTAACAAATACAATCAAGGAAATGCAAATAAGCGTAGAAAAGGTGCTGCTGGAAATCCATGCCCATCATTCGCATTGAAAATAAATCTGCACTGTTTAAGGCATATTAAATAAACGTGCAGACATATCCACGGATGTATAGAAATCTCTCAATCATTCCTGGAGCAATGGAAGAGTCAGATTTCTAGAATAATCCACTCTACTAGTGCTATGAACTTGCTTGCCAGACAAACTATATTGCAACCAACTGTGCCGGCAGTTGAGTGTTTATGAGAAATATTCCTATTTTCCCTCAGCTGGGGCAAGATCTCCCTTTGCATGCCCATCATTCTTGGGTGAAGACTGGAACAGCACATTCCAACCCAAATGCTCAAAGACAGGAATATGAGAGGGTAAGAGAGACTCCTCCTCCAGGGATCCCAAGGAAGGGTTGCCTTCCACCGAGTCCATCTGAGAAAGACCCGATTCTCCTTCCACTTCCAGTAAGGCAAAGCTCTTATTCAAAGCAAGAAAGTTTTCCAGCATATTGGGGTGAGACTCCTCCACAGGAAAGTCCAATAAGTGAAATCAACAGTCCTGATCTCTGTGGTATTTTGTCAGCAGGCCGGAGAAAGTGGAAATGGGAAGCTCAGACTGGAACATGGCTAGCACGCTCCTGTCAGGCCTCGCATGGAACCAGCTGCTAGATCTCACTCTTAGGAGCCTTCTTCCATCCAGCAACAGGTGGAAAACATAGCAGGTGGGAAGGGTCCCACAGCGCAGAAAAGAGGCATGCGGATAATGTGGAACATAACATGTAAACCACGTATGCATACATTCATTGACTAAAAGCACTTGGAAAAAAAAAAAGTCAGTTCTTTGATACATACATACAAACTATTCCACTAGAATCCATAGAGGCTTTTAAAGAAAAATCATTCTGCCATGTAGATTAAAAAAAGCCATATTTACTAACTTTTAAAATTGAAGATGTATCGTTATTTTCATTTAGTTTCCAAGTTATCAGAATAATTTTCTTTCTACTCACTGGCAATTTCAGAAATCTAATGATGGATCCTCCACACACACTAGAAACCTTAGGACTCAGTGTTGTGCTCTCAGGCACAATGCTTCTAATTGGCTGGTGAGACGCAAGGCAGGTGAAATTAGTCATGTATACTCCCATTCATAAATGTCAGCAGCTCACGTCAATCATTACTACTCAATTCCCCCACTTCGAACACTTTGAAGTTTTCAGCTTTCTGTTGCACTGAGATCAATGTCATGAAAGGCAGGCAGCTGAATTTAATGGTGCAAGGTCACTTTAAAATTCCCGTTTCTTTTTCTGCAGACTCACTGAGATTTTATACAGATGTCAGGCATCCAA